>NW_027590109.1:1215000-1513410 GCF_964213995.1 Mustelus asterias
CTCTCATAGAATCCCTACAGTGCAGAAGGAGGCCATTCAGCCCATCGATTCTGCACTGACTCTCCAAAAGAGCAGCCTATCCAGGCCCTCCCCTCCACCCTATCCTGTCCCCTCCACCCTATCCCCATAGCCCCGTGTATTCACCATGACTAAATCACCTCAGCCACGCTCGTCCCAAGACTGGAAATCCCGCCCCTAGTGTCCAAAGATGCGAAGGTTAGGTGGATTGGCCATGCCAAAATGATCTCTTCCTGTCCAAAGGTGGGCTATGTGTTCCCGTATTTAGTAAGGGTTTAAGATGATGAGATAGAAAGTTTGCCACAGTGCACACAAACAGGCAGCATTGGCAGCATTGTAGCTGGAAGCTTCAAATGACAAACAAATCTTCATGTCTGAAGTCAATGGATCAAAGAGTGAAAGATGGATTTCATTGTAGACAATTGTGTGGTCACCCACTTTAAAAAGGATAGAACACGTTGCTTTATGAATGGGGAAAAGCTGGAAAGAGTGGAGGCCCAAAGAGACTTGGGGCGGTCACATCAACATAGAAAATAGGAGGAGGCCATTCAGCCCTTCGAGCCTGACCCACCATTCAACACTGTCATGGCCGATCCTCTGTCTCAATGCCATACCCCAGCGCTCTCCCCATACACCTCGACACTTTTAGAGTCTAGAAATCTATCTCTTTCCTTCTTAAATATATTCAGTGACTTGGTCTCCACAGCTTTCTGTGGGAGAGAATTCCACAGGTTCACCACCCTCTGAGTGAAGAGGTTTCCCCTCATCTCAGTCCCAATTGGCCCCCCCGTATCCTGAGACTGTGACCCCTTGTTCCAGACACCCCCAGCCGGAGGAAACAATATCCCTGTATCCAGCCTGTCCAGCACTGTCAGAATTTTATACCTTTCAATTAGATCCCCGCTCACTCTTCTACATTCCAGTGAATACAGGCCCAGCCGACCCAATCTCCCCTCAGACATCAATGCTGCCATCCCAGAAATCAGTCTGGTGAACATTCACTGCTCTCCCTCTGTGGCAAGTACATCCTTCCTCAGATAAGGAGAGGAACACTGCACACAAGACTCCAGGTGTGGTCTCACCGAGGCTCTGTCCAGCTGCAGTAAGACATCCTTGCTCTTCCACGCGAATCCTCTTGCAATGAAGGCCAACATGGGTGTCACAGTGGTTAGCTCTGCTGCCTCACAGTGCAACGGACCCGGGTTCAATTTTGGTCTCGGGTCACTGCCTGTGTGGAGTTTGCACGTTCTCCCCGTGTCTGCGTGGGATTCCTCCGGGTGCTCCGGTTTCCTCCCATACTCCAAAGATGCGCGCGTTAGGTTGATTGGCCGTTACAAATTGCCCTTTAATGCCTGGGAGATTAGGATATTGTGAGTGAGACTGTGGGACTGTTCTCTATCTGTGTGTGTGTGTGAGACTGTGAGTGTATCTATGTGTGTGCATCACTGCGTTTGTGTGTGTTTCACTATCTTCCTGTCTCTCAGTCCCCCAGTCCCAGAATCTGCTTCTCTTTACACAGATGCTGCCTGTCCTGCTCAGTATTCCGGCATTGACTATTTCACAATCTGAGGAGTTGTGAATGCTGCGATCATCAGCGAACATCTCACCTATGGAGGGAAGGTCAGTGATGGAGCAGCTGAAGATGGTTGGGGCCTCGGACACTCACCCTGAGGAACTCCTGCAGTGATGTCCCGGGACTGAGAGGATCGGCTTTGAGATAATCGGCACATTGGGGGAAAGCTTGGAAAGCAGAGGATGCTGATTTAAGGTAAATGGCGACAGCGGCAACATGAGGCAATATCTGTGGCTTTGGAGTGATCCTTGTTGTACCCCACTATTAGCTGCTTGCCCTCCTGAATATCTCACTGTTACTCTCTGCATTACTATCTCATCCCTATCTCTCAGTGACTCTGCCTCTCTCCATCTCTCCGGGGAAATTAAAATGGGGAGCAACGAAATGGCAGAAGAATTGAACGTATACTTTGGTTCTGTCTTCACAAAAGAGGCACAGATAACCTGGCAGAAATGTTAGGGAACCAATGCTTTAGTGAGAGTGTGGAATTGAATTGAAGGAAATCAGGATTAGTAAGAAAATGGTGCTGGGGGAATGAATGGGGTTAAAGGCTGACAAAGCCCCAGGGCCTGATAATCTACATCCCAGAGTATTAAAGGAAGCGGCGCTGGAAATATTGGATGCATTGCTGGTCATCTTCCAAAATTCTATAGACAAGAACAAAGAACAATACAGCACAGGAACAGGCCCTTCGGCCCTCCAAGCCCGCGCCGCTCCCCGGTCTAGGATTGAATCCTGAATCCAGGATCCCCGCCCAATTTTCCAGCCTATCTACATACCAATATCCTATCCACCGAGCTGTCCCTCACAGCTACGATGCTTTGTTCATTACAACCTATTAACTCACCCCCACCCCCCCATTCCAGACCATGTGATCTCCAGGGAGAGGCGAAAACCCAGAGTGAAAAACCCCAGGGCCAATATGGGGAAAAAAAATCTGGGAAATTCCTCTCCGACCCCCTGAGGCGATCGAAACGAGTCCAGGAGATCACAATGGCCCCGATCGGAAAATGCTTCCCAACCCTAGTCATTTCCACTTCCACGACACCATATGAATTCCCTGCCCCCGAGACAGGTTCCCAACTATCCGCAGTCTCGCTCTGTACTGGCACCAGCAAGATGATCATAGAATGAAGCCTTGAAACGAGAAACAAGGAACAATTAGCCCGCGCCGCTCCCTGGTCCAAACTAGACCACTCTTTTGTATCCCTCCATTCCCACTCCGTTCATACAGCTGTCTAGATAAGTCTTAAATGTTCCCAGTGTGTCCGCCTCCACCACCTTGCCCGGCAACACATTTCAGGCCCCCACGACCCTCTGTGTAAAATATGTCCTTCTGATATCTGTGTTAAACCTCCCCCCCCTTCACCTTGAACCTATGACCCCTCGTGAACGTCACCACCGACCCGGGGAAAAGCTTCCCACCGTTCACCCTATCTATGCCTTTCATAATTTTATACACCTCTATTAAGTCTCCCCTCATCCTCCGTCTTTCCAAGGAGAACAACCCCAGTTTCCCCAATCTCTCCTCATAACCAAGCCCCTCCATACCAGGCAACATCCTGGTAAACCTCCTCTGTACTCTCTCCAAAGCCTCCACGTCCTTCTGGTAGTGTGGCGACCAGAACTGGACGCAGTATTCCAAATGCGGCCGAACCAACGTTCTATACATCTGCAACATCAGACCCCAACTTATGCCCCGTCCTATAAAGGCAAGCATGCCATATGCCTTCTTCACCACCTTCTCCACCTGCGACGTCACCTTCAAAGATCTGTGGACTTGCACACCCAGGTCCCTCTGCGTCTCTACACCCTTTATGGTTCTTCCATTTATCGTGTAGCTCCTCCCTACATTATTCCCACCAAAATGCATCACTTCGCATTTATCAGGATTGAACTCCATCTGCCATTTCCTTGCCCAAATTTCCAGCCTATCTATATCCTTCTGTAGCCTCTGACAATGTTCCTCACTATCTGCAAGTCCTGCCAGTTTTGTGTCGTCCGCAAACTTACTGATCACCCCAGTTCCTCCTTCTTCCAGATCATTTATATAAATCACAAACAGCAGAGGTCCCAATACAGAGCCCTGCGGTACACCACTAGTCACAGGCCTCCAGCCGGAAAAAGACCCTTCCACTACCACCCTCTGTCTTCTATGACCAAGCCAGTTCTCCACCCATCTAGCCACCTCCCCCTTTATCCCATGGGATCCAACCTTTTTCACTAGCCTACCGTGAGGGACTTTGTCAAACGCTTTACTGAAGTCCATATAGACAACATCCACGGCCCTTCCTTCGTCAACCATTTTGGTCACTTCTTCAAAAAACACCACCAGGTTAGTGAGGCATGACCTCCCTCTCACAAAACCATGTTGACTATCGTTAATGAGTTTATTCCTTTCTAAATGCGCATACATCCTATCTCTAAGAATCTTCTCCAACAACTTCCCCACCACGGACGTCATGCTCACCGGCCTATAATTACCCGGGTTATCCTTCCTACCCTTCTGAAATAACGGGACCACATTGGCTATCCTCCAATCCTCTGGGACCTCACCTGCGTCCAGTGACGAGACAAAGATTTGCGTCAGAGGCCCAACGATTTCACCTCTCATCTCCCTGAGCAGCCTTGGATAGATTCCATCAGGCCCTGGGGATTTGTCAGTCTTTATATTCTCTAACAAACCTAACACTTCCTCCTTTGTAATGGAGATTTTCTCCAACGGTTCAACACTCCCCTCAGAGACACTCCCAGTCAACACATCCCTCTCCTTTGTGAATACCGACGCAAAGTATTCATTTAGGATCTCCCCTACTTCTTTGGGCTCCAAGCATAAGTCCCCACTTTTGTCCCTGAGAGGTCCGATTTTTTCCCTAACAACCCTTTTGTTCCTAACGTATGAATAAAATGCCTTTGGATTCTCCTTAATCCTGTCTGCCAAGAACATTTCGTGGCCCCTTTTTGCTCTTCTAATTCCCCGTTTGAGTATTTTCCTACTTTCATTGTACTCCTCCAGAGCTCCCTCCGTTTTTAGCTGCTTGGACCTAACATATGCCTCTCTTTTCCTTTTGACCAGTCCCTCAATTTCCCTGGTTATCCACGGTTCTTTAATCCTACCCTTCCTATCCTTCTTTTTTACATGCACATGCTTGTCCTGAAGCCCTAACAACCGTTCCTTAAAAGACTGCCACATACCAGATGTGGATTTACCCTCAAACAGCCTCTCCCATTCAAGAGCTGCCAATTTCTGCCTGATCCCAATAAAGTTAGCCTTCCCCCAATCCAAGACCTTACCCTTGGGACACCACTCATCCTTTTCCATCACTATCCTAAAGCTAACAGAATTGTGGTCACTATTTGCCACATGTTCCCCAACCAAAACTTTGAAGACCTGACCGGGCTCATTCCCCAGTACCAGGTCCAGTATAGCCCCCTCTCTAGTCGGGCTGTCCACATATTGTTCCAACGAACCCTCCTGTACACATTTTACAAATTCCTCCCCATCCAGAGTCCCTGCCCTCAGCGATTTCCAGTCTATACCAGGGAAATTGAAGTCTCCCACTACAACAACCCTATTTTTCCTGCACCTATCCAGTATCTCCTGACATATCCATTCTTCCACTTCCCTTGGGCTGTTGGGGGGCCTGTAGTACACCCCCAACATAGTGATTGCGCCTTTCCTGTTTCTAAGCTCCACCCAGAGTGACTCGCTACACGACCCCTCTGAATTGTCCTCCCTCTGCACCGCTGTAATATGCTCTCCAACCAATACCGCTACTCCCCCATCTCTTTTGGCCCCTCCTCTGTCTCGCCTAAAACACTTGTACCCTGGAATATTCAGCTGCCAGTCCTGTCCCTCTTTCAACCAAGTCTCTGTCACCGCAACCACATCCAAATTCCTCGTGCGCATTAAGGCCCCAAGTTCGTCTGTTTTACCTGCTACGCTCCTTGCATTGAAGTATAAGCACTCCAGACCCCCAGGCTCAGTGAGGTCGTCCTCCCCCAGAGTGCTCTTCTTCTTTGCCAGCCTTGTCCCAGCCCCAAGCTCGTCCCCAGCCACCACACTTATAGACCTAATAGTTTGATCCCCACCCCCCTGCCATACTAGTTTAAACCCCCCCGAACTGCACTAGCAAAGCTCCCAGCCAGGATATTTGTGCCCTTCCAACTTAGTTGTGACCCGTCCTTCTTGTACAGGTGCCATCCTCTCCTGAAAACCTCCCATTGATCTATGAAAATGAAGCCCTCCCTCCTGGACCAGTCCTTTAGCCAAGCATTCATTTGAACCAACTCCCTATTCTTAGCCTCACTGGCACGAGGCATTGGGAGCAGCCCAGAGATGGCCACCCTAGTGACCCTACTTTTTAACCTATTTCCCAACTCTGGACAGACTCTGGAGCAGTTCCTACAGATTGGGGGGTGGCAAATGTAACCCCACTATTTAAAATAATCTTTTCACTTGCGTGTAATTTATCACAGAACACGGGCAGCATGGACTTATCGAGAATGACGGGATAGTGTTGGGGTGGAGAAGTTATTCCTTCAAGTGGAAATCAGTGTAGTTTTGAAATGTGTTGAGGGTTTCTGCCTCTCCCCATTCAATCCTTCCCAACCTCTCTGTCGAGGCTCCTTCTCACTTTCTACCAGACAATTATTTGTGTTCGGGAGCGGGTGCAGAGGAGATTGAAATGAAACGGACAGACAGTTAACTTCAACACTGAGAAATGTGAAGTGATGCACTTTGGACAATAAGTTGAGGAGAGAATCCATAAACCAACTGGGAACAAGTTAAATCATGTGCAGGTAAAGGGAAACCTTTTATACCTCCATCAATCTGTGTCTCTCTCTTTTTCTCACTCTCTGTGTCTGTGTCTTCTGTCCATCTCTCCCTTTCTGGGAATATCTGAAAAATATCCACAAATATCAGGCAGCCATTTGGTGTTTCTTCCCAGTGGCCATTTCGTGTGAACGCAGCACTGAGATATTTCTGACAGAGTTGTCTCTTCACTAAAGTAACGTTAGTATTTTAAATGTGACAGATACGCAGCTATGGAGACACAAACGAGGGCTGTATTCCCAGGACAGGATAGAGGGAGCTATACTTTGTATCTGACCCCGTGCTGTACCTGTCCTGGGAGTGTTTCATGGGGACAGTGTAGAGGGAGCTTTACTCTGTATCTAACCCCGTGCTGTACCTGTCCTGGGAGTGTTTGATGGGGACAGTGTAGAGGGAGCTTTACTCTGTATCTAACCCCGTGCTGTACCTGTCCTGGGAGTGTTTGATGGGGGACAGTGTAGAGGGAGCTTTACTCTGTATCTAACCCCGTGCTGTACCTGTCCTGCGAGTGTTTGATGGGGACAGTGGAGAGGGAGCTTTATTCTGTATCTACCCCATGCTGTACAAGTCCTGCGCATGTTTGATGGGGACAGTTTAGAGGGAGCTTTACTCTTTTTCTAACTCCATGCTTTATCTGTCCTGGGAGTGTTTGATGGGGACAATTTCAAGGGAGCTTTACTCTGTATCTAACCCCGTGATGTACCTGTCCTGGGAGTGTTTGATGGGGACAGCGGAGAGGGAGCTTTACCCTGTACCTCGCCCATGCTGTACTTGTCCTGGAAGTGATTGATGGGGACAGGAGAGAGGGAGCTTTACTTTGTATCTAAACCCATGCTGTGTCTGTCCTGGGAGTGTTTGATGGGGACAGTGTAGAGGGAACTTGACTCTGCATCAAACCCCGTGCTGTACTGTCCAGGGAGTGTTTGATAGGGACAGTGTAGAGGGAGCTTTACTCTGTACCTAACCCTGTGCTGTACCTGTCCTGGTCGTGTTTGATGTGGACAGTGTAGAGGGAGCTTTACTCTGTACCTGTCCTGCGAGTGTTTGATGGGGGATAGTGCAGAGGGAGCTTTACTCTGTATCTAACCCCGTGCTGTATCTGTCCTGGGTGTGTTTGATGGGGACAGTGTAGAGGGAGCTTTACTCTGTATCTAACCCCGTGCTGTATCTGTCCTGGGTGTGTTTGATGGGGACAGTGCAGAGGGAGCTTTACTCTGTATCTAACCCCGTGCTGTACCTGTCCTGGGTGTGTTTGATGGGGACAGTGCAGAGGGAGCTTTACTCTGTATATTACCCTGTGCTGTACCTGTCCAGGGAGTGTTTGATGGGGACAGTGCAGAGGAAGCTTTAC
Source organism: Mustelus asterias (assembly GCF_964213995.1). Classification (NCBI taxonomy): domain Eukaryota; kingdom Metazoa; phylum Chordata; class Chondrichthyes; order Carcharhiniformes; family Triakidae; genus Mustelus; species Mustelus asterias. Next base: position 1,222,780 of record NW_027590109.1, read on the forward strand.
TCTGTATCTAACTCCGTGCTGTACCTGTCCTGGGAGTGTTTGATGGGGACAGTGTAGAGGGAGCTTTACTCTGTATCTAAACCCGTGCTGTACCTGTCCTGGGAGTGTTTGATGGGGACAGTGTAGAGGGAGCTTTACTCTGTATCTAAACCCGTGCTGTACCTGTCCAGGGTGTGTTTGATGGGGACAGTGTAGAGGGGGCTTTACTCTGTATCTAAGCCCGTGCTGTACCTGTCCTGGTCGTGCTTGATGTGGACAGTGTAGAGGGAGCTTTACTCTGTATCTAACCCCGTGCTGTACCTGTCCTGTGTGTGTTTGATGGGGACAATTTCAAGGGAGCTTTACTCTGTATCTAACCCCGTGCTGTACCTGTCCTGGGAGTGTTTGATGGGGACAGTGTAGAGGGAGCATTACTCTGTATCTAACCCCGTGCTGTTCCTGTCCTGGGAGTGTTTGATGGGGACAGTGTAGAGGGAGCTTTACTCTGTATCTCACCCCGTGCTGTACCTGTCCTGGGAGTGTTTGATGGGGACAGTGTAGAGGGAACTTTACCCTGTATCTAACCCCGTGCTGTACCTGTCCTGGGAGTGTTTGATGGGGACAGTGTAGAGGGAGCTTTACTCTGTATCTCACCCCGTGCTGTACCTGTCCTGGGAGTGTTTGATGGGGACAGTGTAGAGGGAGCTTTACTCTGCATCAAACCCCGTGCTGTACTGTCCAGGGAGTGTTTGATCGGGACAGTGTAGAGGGAGCTTTACTCTGTACCTAACCCCGTGCTGTACCTGTCCTGGGAGTGTTTGATGTGGACAGTGCAGAGGGAGCTTTACTCTGTATCTAACCCTGTGCTGCACCTGTCCTGCGAGTCTTTGATGGGGACAGTGGAGAGGGAGCTTTACTCTTTTTCTAACTCCATGCTGTACCTGTCCTGGGAGTGTTTGATGGGGAGAATTTCAAGGGAGCTTTACTCTGTATCTAACCCCGTGCTGTTCCTGTCCTGGTCGTGTTTGATGTGGACAGTGCAGAGGGAGCTTTACTCTGTATCTAACCCCGTGCTGTACCGGTCCTGGGTGTGTTTGATGTGGACAGTGTAGAGGGAGCTTTACTCTGTATCTAACCCCGTGCTGTACCTGTCCTGGGAGTGTTTGATGTGGACAGTGCAGAGGGAGCTTTACTCTGTATCTAACCCCGTGCTGTACCTGTCCTGGGAGTGTTTGATGGGGGACAGTATAGAGGGAGCTTTACTCTGTATCGAACCCCGTGCTGTACCTGTCCTGGGAGTGTTTGATGGGGACAGTGTAGAGGGAGCTTTACTCTGTATCTAACCCCGTGCGGTACCTGTCCTGGGTGTGTTTGATGTGGACAGTGCAGAGGGAGCTTTACTCTGTACCTGTCCTGGTCGTGTTTGATGTGGACAGTGCAGAGGGAGCTTTACTCTGTATCTAACCCTGTGCTGTACCTGTCCTGGGAGTGTGAAGCATCTTGGGATAATACTGTCCAAGGTGCTATATAAAGGCAAGTTTTTGTTGTGTGTGTCTGAGTGTCAGCTTCTGTCCATGTCCAGGACACTGCAGGTAACAGAGAATGATTCACTCTGGTCTGCGATTGTACATCTCGTGTGTGTCTCAGTGTCAGCTCTGAAACATGTACAGCACTATCCCATCCTGTTTCTGTGTCTCTCTGCCTCTGTATCTGTATCTCTCCCTCTCGCTCCATCTCTCTCCCCATGACTGAAAGAAACGAGAGCTTCAATCCCACACTGGGATGCTGTTCAATGTGAGTTCAGTTTCCCAGAAATAAAAATCCTCAATTAAAAATTCCTTTGACACAGCAGAGGGAACTTTTCTCAAAGTGAATTTGCGGCTGTCTTGAATTTGAACCCAAGTTTTCAATATGGGGGTGGCACAGTGATGCAGGGGTTAGCACTGCTTCCTCACAGTGCCAGGGACCCGACTTCGATTCCCAGCATGGGTCACTTTCTGACTGGAGTTTGAACGTCCTTCCCGTCTTTGTGTGGGTTTCCTCCGGGTGCTCCGGTTTCATCCCACACTCCAAAGATAGAACAAAGAAAATTATAGCACGGGAACAGGTCTTTCGGCTCTCCAATCCTGCACCGACCATGCTGCCTGACTGAACTAAAACCCCCTACCCTTCCGGGGACCATATCCCTCCATTCCCATCTTATTCATGTCTTTGTCAAGACGCCCTTGAAAAGTCACTATCGTATCCGTTTCCACTCCCTCCCCCGGCAACGAGTTCCAGGCACCCACCACCCTCTGTGTAAAAAAACTTTCCTCCCACATCTCCTTTAAATCTTGCCCCTCGCACCTTAAACCTCTGCCCCCGAGTAATAACTCTTCCACCCTGGGAAAAAGCTTCTGACTATCCACTCTGTCCATGCCCCTCATAATCTGGCAGACTTCTATCAGGTGTACAGGTTAGGTGGATTGGCCAAGCTAAATTGTCCCTTAGTGTCAGGAGGATTTGCTGAGGTAAATGTATGGGATTATAGGGATGGGGCCTGGGTGGGATTGTGTTCAGTGCAGACTCGATGGGCCGAATGGCCTCCTGCACTGCAGGATTCTATGAACCCTGTTCTGTATTTGGTTTGGGATTGTTTGTTGAAAAGTGTAGTTGAAGTGTTACTCTAATGCTGGAATTTAGGCTACGGGATGATTGGATCAAACACTTCAAGATAATAAGGGGAATGGAGAGGACTGATAAAGAACAACTTTTCCTGCTGGTTGGGGAGTCCAGGACTTGGGGACATTGGATTTCAAACAATGTTGAGGATTTTAGACTTGTAGGAGTGGAATTCAGAAACACTTTGCCACACCAGCTGTGATATTAGTTTGGAACTACCTTCTATAATTCGCAGTTGATGCTCAGTCGCTTATTAATGTTTAAATCTGAGGTTGATAGATGATATTTTTATACAGGAGAAGCAATTTAAAATCAATGGGTCAATGTTAAAATGGATGCAGGAACAGAGAGACCTGGGATTTCAGTTCATTTTTACATCTTAAAGATTCAACCTGGTGCTCAGAATCTGTCAGTTGAATCTACTTTTCCCGCCTGATAAAGTGTCAACAATTGTGTTGGGGAATGTGACAAAAGGTGACATTCCTGCACAGTGGGGTTGGGAGGTTGTTTGAAAGGAGATTCAGATTGTATCAGAAAGCGTCAATTAGATTGTGTCTCGTTGCAGAAGGTGCATATTTCACAGGAAATGTCCCGAGATAAAGACTAGTTTCACCGATGTCTGAGTAACTTTCAACGTCTGCAGACGCATGAAGGGGGCAGAGATATTGTAATATTCAGAGCAGGAGATGGGGGACAATCACAGAATTGAAGATGTGAGGCCATCTCCTGTTTCTGAATGTCAGTGTTTAGCTTTTAAACTTTAGTCCTGGGCTAATAATTCCAAGTTTGCAATCCCACACTTTGCTGTTGTGAATTAGAGTTGTGAATTTTCTGAAATTGGTTGTGTAATAAAACTCGGTGCAGGATGCAATGATTCCCATTCTGTCCGCTGCTGCAAAGCCCCCGTGTCTGTCTCAGTTTCATCGTATTTATCAATGATTTGAGATCCTAGAATCATAGAATCCCTAAAGGGCAGACCATTCGGCCCATCGGGTCTGCACCGACCACAATCCCACCCAGGCCCGATTCCCGTAACCCCATATATTTACCCTGTTAATCCCCTGACACTAAGGTCAATTTATCATGGCCAATCCACCTAACCCGCACATGTTTGGACTGTGGGAGGAAACTGGAGCACCCGGAGGAAACCCACGCAGACACTGGGAGAACTCTACACTGACAGCGAGCTGAGGCTGGAATTGAACCTGGGTTCTTGGCGCTGTGCTAACCACTGTGCCACCATGCCGTTCATCATAGAATCCCTAAAGTGCAGAAGGAGGTCCTTTGGTCCATCAAGCCTGCCCCCGACAACAATACCACCCGGGCCTGAATCCCCCTAACACTAAGGGGCAATTGAGCACTGCCAATTAACCTCACCCGCACATCTTTGGAGTGTGGGAGGAAACCGGAGCACCCGGAGGAAACCCACGCAGACACTGGGAGAACGTACAAACTCCACGCAGACAGTCACCCGAGGCTGGAATTGAACGTGGGTCCTTGGTGCTGTGGGGGAGCAGTGCTAACCACTGTGCCATCATGTCGCCGGTGATGAGACAGAAAGTTTGCTACATTTCACAGAAATAGGCAGCATTTTAAGTCTTATAGCGAGAAGCTTCAAATGGCAAAGAGGTATTCCGCTGCATAAGAGGCCATTCAGCTCATTGAGTCTGCACAGACTTGATGACAGAGTATCTTACCCAGGCCCTCACCCCAGCCCTATCCCCATAACCCCATTGCTAATCCATCTAACCTATATATCTTGCGAGTGTGGAAGGTAACCAGAGCACCCGGAGGAAACCCACGCAGACACGGGGAGAATGTGCAAACTCCACACAGTCACCCGAGGCTGGAATTGAACCCGGGTCCCTGGCGCTGTGAGGCAGCAGTACGAACCACTGTGCCACCATGCCGCCCGAAAGTAAAATGTCTTAACTGAATGGATCAAAGAGAGAAAGATGGATTTCATTGGAGACAATTGTGTGGTCACCCACTTTAAAAAGGATAGAACAGATTGCTTTATGAATGGGGAAAGGCTGGAAAGAGTGGAGGCCCAAAGAGACTTGGGGCGGTCACATCAACATAGAAAATAGGAGGAGGAGGAGGCCATTCAGCCCTTCGAGCCTGACCCACCATTCAACGCTATCATGGCCGATCCTCTGTCTCAATGCCATACCCCAGCGCTCTCCCCATACACCTCGACACCTTTAGAGTCTAGAACTCTATCTCTTTCCTTCTTAAATATATTCAGTGACTTGGTCTCCACAGCTTTCTGTGGGAGAGAATTCCACAGGTTCACCACCCTCTGAGTGAAGAGGTTTCCCCTCATCTCAGTCCCAAATGGCCTCCCCCGTATCCTGAGACTGTGACTCCTTGTTCCAGACACCCCCAGCCGGAGGAAACAATATCCCTGTATCCAGCCTGTCCAGCACTGTCAGAATTTTATACCTTTCAATTAGATCCCCGCTCACTCTTCTACATTCCAGTGAATACAGGCCCAGCCGACCCAATCTCCCCTCAGACATCAATGCTGCCATCCCAGGAATCAGTCTGGTGAACATTCACTGCTCTCCCTCTGTGGCAAGTACATCCTTCCTCAGATAAGGAGAGGAACACTGTACACAAGACTCCAGGTGTGGTCTCACCGAGGCTCTGTCCAGCTGCAGTAAGACATCCTTGCTCTTCTACTCGAATCCTCTTGCAATGAAGGCCAACATTGGTGTCACAGTTGTTAGCTCTGCTGCCTCACAGTGCAACGGACCCGGGTTCAATTCTGGTCTCAGGTCACTGTCTGTGTGGAGTTTGCACGTTCTCCCCGTGTCTGCATGGGTTTCCTCCTGGTGCTCCGGTTTCCTCCCACACTCCAAAGATGCGCGCGTTAGGTTGATTGGCCGTGATAAATTGCCCCTTAATGCCAGGGAGATTAGGATATTGTGAGTGAGACTGTGGGACTGTTCTCTATCTGTGTGTGTGTGTGAGACTGTGCGTGTATCTATGTGTGTGTGTGTGTGTGTGTTTCACTATCTTCCTGTCTCTCAGTCCCCCAGTCCCAGAATCTGCTTCTCTTTACACAGATGCTGCCTGTCCTGCTCAGTATTCCGGCATTGACTATTTCACAATCTGAGGAGTTGTGAATGCTGCGATCATCAGCGAACATCTCACCTATGGAGGGAAGGTCAGTGATGGAGCAGCTGAAGATGGTTGGGGCCTCGGACACTCACCCTGAGGAACTCCTGCAGTGATGTCCCGGGACTGAGAGGATCGGCTTTGAGATAATCGGCACATTGGGGGAAAGCTTGGAAAGCAGAGGATGCTGATTTAAGGTAAATGGCGACAGCGGCAACATGAGGCAATATTTGTGGCTTTGGAGTGATCCTTGTTGTACCCCACTATTAGCTGCTTGCCAACCTGAATATCTCACTGTTACTCTCTGCATTACTATCTCACCCCTATCTCTCAGTGACTCTGCCTCTCTCCATCTCTCCGGGGAAATTATAATGGGGAGCAAAGAAATGGCAGCAGAATTGAACGTATACTTTGGTTCTGTCTTCACAAAAGAGGCACAGATAACCTGGCAGAAATGTTAGGGAACCAATGGTTTAGTGAGAGTGTGGAATTGAATTGAAGGAAATCAGTATTAGTAAGAAAATGGTGCTGGGGGAATGAATGGGGTTAAAGGCTGACAAATCCCCAGGGCCTGATAATCTCCATCCCAGAGTATTAAAGGAAGCGGCGCTGGAAATATTGGATGCTTTGCTGGTCATCTTCCAAAATTCTATAGACTCTGGAGCAGTTCCTACAGATTGGGGGGTGGCAAATGTAACCCCACTGTTTAAAATAATCTTTTCACTTGCGTGTAATTTATCCCAGAACACGGGCAGCATGGGCTTATCGAGAATGACGGGATAGTATTGGGGTGGAGAAGTTATTCCTTCAAGTGGAAATCAGTGTAGTTTTGAAATGTGTTGAGGGTTTCTGCCTCTCTCCATTCAATCCTTCCCAACCTCTCTATCGAGGCTCCTTCTCACTTTCTACCAGACAATTATTTGTGTTCGAGAGCGGGTGCAGAGGAGATGGAAATGAAACAGACAGACAGTTAACTTCAACACTGTATCTGTCCTGGGAGTGTATGAAGGGGAGTGTCGAGGCAGCTTTACTCTGCATCGAAAGCCTTGCTGTATCTGTCCTGGGAGTATTTAATGGCGACAGTGTAGAGGGAGATTTACTCTGTATCTAACTCCATGCTGTATCAATCCTGGGAGTGTTTTGATGTGGGAAAGTGCAGAGGGAGCTTTACTCTGTATCTAACCCCGTGCTGTACCTGTCCTGGGAGTGTTTGAAGGGGACAGTGTAGAGGGAGCTTTACTCTGTATCTAACCCCGTGCTGCACCTGTCCTGGGAGTGTTTGATGGGAACAGTATGGAGGGAGCTTTACACTGTATCTAACCCCGTGCTGTACCTATCCTGGGAGTGTTTGATGGGGACATTGGAGAGGGAGCTTTACTCTGTATCTCGCCCCGTGCTCAAACTGTCCTGGGAGTGTTTGAAGGGGACCCGTGTTGAGGGAGCTTTACTCTGTACCTAACCCTGTGCTGTCCCTGTCCTGGGAGTGTTTGATGGGGACAGTGTAGAGGGAGCTTTACTCTGGATCTAACCCCGTGCTGTACCTGTCCTGGGAGTGTTTGAAGGGGACAGTGTAGAGGGAGCTTTACTCTGTATCGAACCCCGTGCTGTACCTGTCCTGGGAGTGTTTTTTGGGGACAGTGTCGAGGGAGCTTTACTCTGTGTCTAACTCCATGCTGTATCAATCCTGGGAGTGTTTGATGTGGGACAGTGTAGAGGGAGCTTTACTCTGTATCGAACCCCGTGCTGTATATGTCCTGGGAGTGTTTGATGGGAACAGTGTAGTGGGAGCTTTACTCTGTATCTAACCCCGTGCTGTACCTGTCCTGGGAGTGTTTGAAGGGGACAGTGTGGAGGGAGCTTTACTCTGTATCTAGTCCCGTGCTGTACCTGTCCTGTGAGTGTTTGATGGGGACAGTGTAGAGGGAGCTTTACTCTGGATCTAACCCCGTGCTGTACCTGTCCAGGGAGTGTTTGAACGGGACAGTGTAGAGGGAGCTTTACTCTGTATCTAACTCCGTGCTGTACCTGTCCTGCGAGTGTTTGATGGGGACAGTGTCGAGGGAGCTTTACTCTGTTTCTAACCCCGTGCTGTCCCTGTCCTGGGAGTGTTTGATGCGGACAGTGTCGAGGGAGCTTTACTCTGGATCTAACCCCGTGCTGTACCTGTCCTGGGAGTGTTTGATGGGGACTGTGTAGAGGGAGCTTTACTCTGTATCTAACCCCGTGCTGTACCTGTCCTGTGAGTGTTTGATGGGGACAGTGTCGAGGGAGCTTTACTCTGTATCTAACCCCGTGCTGCACCTGTCCTGAGTGTGTTTCATGGGGTCAGTGTACAGGGAGCTTTACTCTGTATCTAATCCCGTGCTGTCTCTGTCCTGGGTGTGTTTGATGGGGACAGTGTCGAGGGAGCTTTACTCTGTATCTAACACCGTGCTGTCCCGGTCCTGGGAGTGTTTGATGGGGACAGTGTCGAGGGAGCTTTACTCTGTATCTAACACCGTGCTCTCCCTGTCCTGGGAGTGTTTGATGCGGACAGTGTAGAGGGAGCTTTACTCTGTATCTAATCCCGTGCTGTATCTGTCCTGGGAGTGTTTGATGGGGGACAGTGTCGAGGGAGCTTTACTCTGTATCTAACACCGTGCTGTCCCTGCCCTGGGAGTGTTTGATGGGGACAGTGTAGAGGGAGCTTTACCCTGTGTCTAACTCCATGCTGTATCAATCCTGGGAGTGTTTGATGTGGGACAGTGTAGAGGGAGCTTTACTCTGTATCTAACCCCGTGCTGTATCTGTCCTGGGAGTGTTTGATGGGAACAGTGTAGTGGGAGCTTTACTCTGTATCTAACCCCGAGCTGTACCTGTCCTGGGAGTGTTTGAAGGGGACAGTGTAGAGGGAGCTTTACTCTGGATCTAACCCCGTGCTGTACCTGTCCTGGGAGTGTTTGAAGGGGACAGTGTAGAGGGAGCTTTACTCTGTATCTCGTCCCGTGCTGTACCTGTCCTGGGAGTGTTTGAAGGGGACAGTGTAGAGGGAGCTTTACTCTGTATCTAACCCCGTGCTGTCCCTGTCCTGGGAGTGTTTGATGCGGACAGTGTAGAGGGAGCTTTACTCTGGATCCAACCCCGTGCTGCACCTGTCCTGAGTGAGTTTCATGGGGTCAGTGTACAGGGAGCTTTACTCTGTATCTAATCCCGGGCTGTCTCTGTCCTGGGTGTGTTTGATGGGGACAGTGTCGAGGGAGCTTTACTCTGTATCTAACACCGTGCTGTACCTGTCCTGGGAGAGTTTGATGGGGACAGTGTCGAGGGAGCTTCACTCTGTATCTAACACCGTGCTGTCCCTGTCCTGGGAGTGTTTGATGCGGACAGTGTAGAGGGAGCTTTACTCTGTATCTAATCCCGTGCTGTATCTGTCCTGGGAGTGTTTGATGGGGGACAGTGTCGAGGGAGCTTCACTCTGTATCTAACCCCGTGCTGTCCCTGTCCTGGGAGTGTTTGATGGGGACAGTGTAGAGGGAGCTTTACTCTGTATCTATCCCCGTGCTGTACCTGTCCTGGGAGTGTTTGAAGGGGACAGTGTAGAGTGAGCTTTACTTTGTATCTAACCCCGTGCTGTATCTGTCCTGGGAGTGTTTGATGGGAACAGTGTAGTGGGAGCTTTACTCTGTATCTAACCCCGTGCTGCACCTGTCCTGAGTGTGTTTGATGGGGACAGTGGAGAGGGAGCTTCTCTATCTTTCTAACCCCGTGCTGTACCTGTCCAGGGAGTGTTTGAAGGGGACAGTGCAGAGGGAGCTTTACTCTGTATCTAACCCCGTGCTCTACCTGTCCTGGGAGTGTTTGATGGGGACGGAGTCGAGGGAGCTTTACTCTGTATCTAACCCCATGCTGTACCTGTCCTGAGTGTGTTTGGTGAGGACAGTTTCGAGGGAGCTGTCCTCTGTATCTAACCCCGTGCTGTACCTGTCCTGGGAGTGTTTGAAGGGGACAGTGTAGAGGGAGCTTTACTCTGGATCTAACCCCGTGCTGTCTCTGTCCTGGGAGTGTTTGATGGGGACAGTGTAGAGGGAGCTTTATTCTGTATCTAATCCCGGGCTCTATCTGTCCTGGGAGTGTTTGATGGGGACAGTGTAGAGGGAGCTTTACTCTGTATCTAACCCCGTGCTGTACCTGTCCTGGGAGCGTTTGATGGGGACAGTGTAGAGGGAGCTTTACTCTGTATCTAATCCCGTGCTGTATCTGTCCTGGGTGTGTTTGATGGGGACAGTGTAGAGGGAGCTTTACTCTGTATCTAATCCCGTGCTGTATCTGTCCTGGGTGTGTTTCATGGGGACACTGTACAGGGAGCTTTACTCTGTATCTAACCCCGTGCTGTACCTGTCCTGAGTGTGTTTGGTGGGGACAGTTTAGAGGGAGCTTTACTCTGTATCTAACCCCGTGCTGTACCTGTCCTGGGAGTGTTTAATGGGGACAGCGTAGAGGGAGCTTTACTCTGTATCGAACCCCGTGCTGTACCTGTCCTGGGAGTGTTTGATGGAGACAGTGTGGAGGGAGCTTTACTCTGTATCTAACCCCGTGCTGTATCTGTCCTGGGCGTGTTTGATGAGGACAGTGTAGAGGGAGCTTTACTCTGTATCTAACCCCGTGCTGTACCTGTCCTCGGAGTGTTTGATGGGGATAGTGTAGAGGGATCTTTATTCTGTATCTAATCCCGGGCTGTATCTGTCCTGGCAGTGTTTGATGGGGACAGCGTAGAGGGAGCTTTACTCTGTATCGAAACCCGTGCTGTACCTGTCCTGGGAGTGTTTTTTGGGGACAGTGTCGAGGGAGCTTTACTCTGTGTCTAACTCCATGCTGTATCAATCCTGGGAATGTTTGATGTGGGACAGTGTAGAGGGAGCTTTACTCTGTATCTAACCCCGTTCTGTAACTGTCCTGGTTTGTCTTTGATGGGGACGGTGTCGAGGGAGCTTTACTCTGTATCTAACCCCGTGCTGTATCTGACCTGGGAGTGTTTGATGCGGACGGTGTCGAGGGAGCTTTACTCTGTATCTAACCCCGTGCTGTACCTGTCCTGGGAGTGTTTGATGGGGATAGCGTAGAGGGAGCTTTACTCTGTATCGAACCCCGTGCTGTACCTTTCCTGGGAGTGTTTTTTGGGGACAGTGTCGAGGGAGCTTTACTCTGTGTCTAACCCCATGCTGTACCTGTCCTGAGTGTGTTTGGTGAGGACAGTTTAGAGGGAGCTGTACTCTGTATCTAACCCCGTGCTGTACCTGTCCTGGGAGTGTTTGAAGGGGACAGTGTAGAGGGAGCTTTACTCTGGATCTAACCCCGTGCTGTCTCTGTCCTGGGAGTGTTTGATGGGGACAGTGTAGAGGGAGCTTTATTCTGTATCTAATCCCGGGCTCTATCTGTCCTGGGAGTGTTTGATGGGGACAGTGTAGAGGGAGCTTTACTCTGTATCTAACCCCGTGCTGTACCTGTCCTGGGAGCGTTTGATGGGGACAGTGTAGAGGGAGCTTTACTCTGTATCTAATCCCGTGCTGCACCTGTCCTGAGTGTGTTTGATGGGGACAGTGTAGAGGGAGCTTTACTCTGTATCTAATCCCGTGCTGCACCTGCCCTGAGTGAGTTTCATGGGGTCAGTGTACAGGGAGCTTTACTCTGTATCTAATCCCGGGCTGTCTCTGTCCTGGGTGTGTTTGATGGGGACAGTGTCGAGGGAGCTTTACTCTGTATCTAACACCGTGCTGTACCTGTCCTGGGAGAGTTTGATGGGGACAGTGTCGAGGGAGCTTCACTCTGTATCTAACACCGTGCTGTCCCTGTCCTGGGAGTGTTTGATGCGGACAGTGTAGAGGGAGCTTTACTCTGTATCTAATCCCGTGCTGTATCTGTCCTGGGAGTGTTTGATGGGGGACAGTGTCGAGGGAGCTTCACTCTGTATCTAACCCCGTGCTGTCCCTGTCCTGGGAGTGTTTGATGGGGACAGTGTAGAGGGAGCTTTACTCTGTATCTATCCCCGTGCTGTACCTGTCCTGGGAGTGTTTGAAGGGGACAGTGTAGAGTGAGCTTTACTTTGTATCTAACCCCGTGCTGTATCTGTCCTGGGAGTGTTTGATGGGAACAGTGTAGTGGGAGCTTTACTCTGTATCTAACCCCGTGCTGCACCTGTCCTGAGTGTGTTTGATGGGGACAGTGGAGAGGGAGCTTCTCTATCTTTCTAACCCCGTGCTGTACCTGTCCAGGGAGTGTTTGAAGGGGACAGTGCAGAGGGAGCTTTACTCTGTATCTAACCCCGTGCTCTACCTGTCCTGGGAGTGTTTGATGGGGACGGAGTCGAGGGAGCTTTACTCTGTATCTAACCCCATGCTGTACCTGTCCTGAGTGTGTTTGGTGAGGACAGTTTCGAGGGAGCTGTCCTCTGTATCTAACCCCGTGCTGTACCTGTCCTGGGAGTGTTTGAAGGGGACAGTGTAGAGGGAGCTTTACTCTGGATCTAACCCCGTGCTGTCTCTGTCCTGGGAGTGTTTGATGGGGACAGTGTAGAGGGAGCTTTATTCTGTATCTAATCCCGGGCTCTATCTGTCCTGGGAGTGTTTGATGGGGACAGTGTAGAGGGAGCTTTACTCTGTATCTAACCCCGTGCTGTACCTGTCCTGGGAGCGTTTGATGGGGACAGTGTAGAGGGAGCTTTACTCTGTATCTAATCCCGTGCTGCACCTGTCCTGAGTGTGTTTCATGGGGACAGTGTACAGGGAGCTTTACTCTGTATCTAATCCCGTGCTGTATCTGTCCTGGGTGTGTTTGATGGGGACAGTGTAGAGGGAGCTTTACTCTGTATCTAATCCCGTGCTGTATCTGTCCTGGGTGTGTTTCATGGGGACACTGTACAGGGAGCTTTACTCTGTATCTAACCCCGTGCTGTACCTGTCCTGAGTGTGTTTGGTGGGGACAGTTTAGAGGGAGCTTTACTCTGTATCTAACCCCGTGCTGTACCTGTCCTGGGAGTGTTTAATGGGGACAGCGTAGAGGGAGCTTTACTCTGTATCGAACCCCGTGCTGTACCTGTCCTGGGAGTGTTTGATGGAGACAGTGTGGAGGGAGCTTTACTCTGTATCTAACCCCGTGCTGTATCTGTCCTGGGCGTGTTTGATGAGGACAGTGTAGAGGGAGCTTTACTCTGTATCTAACCCCGTGCTGTACCTGTCCTCGGAGTGTTTGATGGGGATAGTGTAGAGGGATCTTTATTCTGTATCTAATCCCGGGCTGTATCTGTCCTGGCAGTGTTTGATGGGGACAGCGTAGAGGGAGCTTTACTCTGTATCGAAACCCGTGCTGTACCTGTCCTGGGAGTGTTTTTTGGGGACAGTGTCGAGGGAGCTTTACTCTGTGTCTAACTCCATGCTGTATCAATCCTGGGAATGTTTGATGTGGGACAGTGTAGAGGGAGCTTTACTCTGTATCTAACCCCGTTCTGTAACTGTCCTGGTTTGTCTTTGATGGGGACGGTGTCGAGGGAGCTTTACTCTGTATCTAACCCCGTGCTGTATCTGACCTGGGAGTGTTTGATGCGGACGGTGTCGAGGGAGCTTTACTCTGTATCTAACCCCGTGCTGTACCTGTCCTGGGAGTGTTTGATGGGGATAGCGTAGAGGGAGCTTTACTCTGTATCGAACCCCGTGCTGTACCTTTCCTGGGAGTGTTTTTTGGGGACAGTGTCGAGGGAGCTTTACTCTGTGTCTAACCCCATGCTGTACCTGTCCTGAGTGTGTTTGGTGAGGACAGTTTAGAGGGAGCTGTACTCTGTATCTAACCCCGTGCTGTACCTGTCCTGGGAGTGTTTGAAGGGGACAGTGTAGAGGGAGCTTTACTCTGGATCTAACCCCGTGCTGTCTCTGTCCTGGGAGTGTTTGATGGGGACAGTGTAGAGGGAGCTTTATTCTGTATCTAATCCCGGGCTCTATCTGTCCTGGGAGTGTTTGATGGGGACAGTGTAGAGGGAGCTTTACTCTGTATCTAACCCCGTGCTGTACCTGTCCTGGGAGCGTTTGATGGGGACAGTGTAGAGGGAGCTTTACTCTGTATCTAATCCCGTGCTGCACCTGTCCTGAGTGTGTTTCATGGGGACAGTGTACAGGGAGCTTTACTCTGTATCTAATCCCGTGCTGTATCTGTCCTGGGTGTGTTTGATGGGGACAGTGTAGAGGGAGCTTTACTCTGTATCTAATCCCGTGCTGTATCTGTCCTGGGTGTGTTTCATGGGGACACTGTACAGGGAGCTTTACTCTGTATCTAACCCCGTGCTGTACCTGTCCTGAGTGTGTTTGGTGGGGACAGTTTAGAGGGAGCTTTACTCTGTATCTAACCCCGTGCTGTACCTGTCCTGGGAGTGTTTAATGGGGACAGCGTAGAGGGAGCTTTACTCTGTATCGAACCCCGTGCTGTACCTGTCCTGGGAGTGTTTGATGGAGACAGTGTGGAGGGAGCTTTACTCTGTATCTAACCCCGTGCTGTATCAATCCTGGGAATGTTTGATGTGGGACAGTGTAGAGGGAGATTTACTCTGTATCTAACCCCGTGCTGCACCTGTCCTGAGTGTGTTTGATGGGGACAGTGTAGAGGGAGCTTTACTCTGTATCTAATCCCGTGCTGCACCTGTCCTGGGTGTGTTTCATGGGGACAGTGTAGAGGGAGCTTTACTCTGTATCTAACCCCTTGTTGTACCTGTCCTGGGATTGTTTGATGGGGACAGTGTCGAGGGAGCTTTACTCTGTATCTAACCCCGTGCTGTACCTGTCCAGGGAGTGTTTGATGGGGACAGTGCAGAGGGAGCTTTACCCTGTACATAGCCCATGCTGTCCTTGTCCTGGGAGTGATTGAAGGGGACAGTGTCGAGGGAGCTATACTTTGTATCTAACCCCGTGCTGTACCTGTCCTGGGAGTGTTTGATAGGGACAGTGTAGAGGGAACTTTACTCTGTACCTGTCCTGCGAGTGTTTGATGGGGGACAGTGCAGAGGGAGCTTTACTCTGTATCTAACCCCGTGCTGTACCTGTCCTGGGAGTGTTTGATGGGGACAGTGCAGAGGGAGATTTACTCTGTATCTAACCCTGTGCTGTACCTGTCCAGGGAGTGTTTGATGGGGACAGTGTAGAGGGAGCTTTACTCTGTATCTAACCTAGTGCTGTACCTGTCCTGGGAGTGTTTGATGGGGACAGTGTCGAGGGAGCTTTACTCTGTATCTAACCCCGTGCTGTACCTGTCCTGGGAGTGTTTGATGGGGACAGTGTAGAGGGAGCTTTACTCTGTATCTAAGCCCGTGCTCTACCTGTCCTGGTCGTGTTTGATGTGGACAGTGCAGAGGGAGCTTTACTCTGTATCTAACCCCGTGCTGTACCTGTCCTCGGAGTGTTTGATGGGGATAGTGTAGAGGGATCTTTATTCTGTATCTAATCCCGGGCTGTATCTGTCCTGGCAGTGTTTGATGGGGACAGCGTAGAGGGAGCTTTACTCTGTATCGAACCCCGTGCTGTACCTGTCCTGGGAGTGTTTGATGGGGACAGTGTAGAGGGAGCTTTACTCTGTATCTAAGCCCGTGCTCTACCTGTCCTGGTCGTGTTTGATGTGGACAGTGCAGAGGGAGCTTTACTCTGTATCTAACCCTGTGCTGTACCTGTCCTGGGAGTGTGAAGCATCTTGGGATAATACTGTCCAAGGTGCTATATAAATGCAAGTTGTTGTTGTGTGTGTCTGAGTGTCAGCTTCTGTCCATGTCCAGGACACTGCAGGTAACAGAGAATGATTCACTCTGATCTGCGATTGTACATCTCGTGTGTGTCTCAGTGTCAGCTCTGAAACATGTACAGCACTATCCCATCCTGTTTGTGTGTCTCTCTGCCTCTGTATCTGTATCTCTCCCTCTCGCTCCATCTCTCTCCCCATGACTGAAACAAACTAGAGTTTAAATCCCACACTGGGATGCTGTTCAATGTGAGTTCAGTTTTCCCAGAAATAAAAATCCTCAATTAAAAATTCCTTTGACACAGCAGAGGGAACTTTTCTCAAAGTGAATTTGCGGCTGTCTTGAATTTGAACCCAAGTTTTCAATTTGGGGGTGGCACAGTGATGCAGGGGTTAGCACTGCTTCCTCACAGTGCCAGGGACCCGCCTTCGATTCCCAGCATGGGTCACTTTCTGACTGGAGTTTGAACGTCCTTCCCGTGTTTGTGTGGGTTTCCTCCGGGTGCTCCGGTTTCATCCCACAGTCCAAAGATAGAACAAAGAAAATTACAGCACGGGAACAGGTCTTTCGGCTCTCCAATCCTGCACCGACCATGCTGCCTGACTGAACTAAAACCCCCTACCCTTCCGGGGACCATATCCCTCCATTCCCATCTTATTCATGTCTTTGTCAAGACGCCCTTGAAAAGTCACTATCATATCCGTTTCCACTCCCTCCCCCGGCAACGAGTTCCAGGCACCCACCACACTCTGTGTAAAAAAACTTTCCTCCCACATCTCCTTTAAACCTTGCCCCTCGCACCTTAAACCTCTGCCCCCGAGTAATAACTCTTCCACCCTGGGAAAAATCTTCTGACTATCCACTCTGTTCATGCCCCTCATAATCTGGCAGACTTCTATCAGGTGTACAGGTTAGGTGGATTGGCCAAGCTAAATTGTCCCTTAGTGTCAGGAGGATTAGCTGAGGTAAATGTATGGGATTATAGGGATGGGGCCTGGGTGGGATTGTGCTCAGTGCAGACTCGATGGGCCGAATGGCCTCCTGCACTGCAGGATTCTATGAACCCTGTTCTGTATTTGGTTTGGGATTGTTTGTTGAAAAGTGTAGTTGAAGTGTTACTCTGGAATGCTGGAATTTAGGCTACGGGATGATTGGATCAAACACTTCAAGATAATAAGGGGAATGGAGAGGACTGATAAAGAACAACTTTTCCTGCTGGTTGGGGAGTCCAGGACTTGGGGACATTGGATTTCAAACAATGTTGAGGATTTTAGACTTGTAGGAGTGGAATTCAGAAACACTTTGCCACACCAGCTGTGATATTAGTTTGGAACTACCTTCTATAATTCGCAGTTGATGCTCAGTCGCTTATTAATGTTTAAATCTGAGGTTGATAGATGATATTTTTATACAGGAGAAGCAATTTAAAATCAATGGGTCAATGTTAAAATGGATGCAGGAACAGAGAGACCTGGGCTTTCAGTTCAGTTTTACATCTTAAAGATTCAACCTGGGGCTCAGAATCTGTCAGTTGAATCTACTTTTCCCACCTGATAAAGTGTCAACAATTGTGTTGGGGAATGTGACAAAAGGTGACATTCCTGCACAGTGGGGTTGGGAGGTTGTTTGAAAGGAGATTCAGATTGTATCAGAAAGCGTCAATTAGATTGTGTCTCGTTGCAGAAGGTGCATATTTCACAGGAAATGCCCCGAGATAAAGACTAGTTTCACCGATGTCTGAGTAACTTTCAAAGTCTGCAGACGCATGAAGGGGGCAGAGATATTGTAATATTCAGAGCAGGAGATGGGGGACAATCACAGAATTGAAGATGTGAGGCCATCTCCTGTTTCTGAATGTCAGTGTTTAGCTTTTAAACTTTAGTCCTGTGCTAATAATTCCAAGTTTGCAATCCCACACTTTGCTGTTGTGAATTAGAGTTGTGAATTTTCTGAAATTGGTTGTGTAATAAAACTCGGTGCAGGATGCAATGATTCCCATTCTGCCTGCTGCTGCAAAGCCCCCGTGTCTGTCTCAGTTTCATCGTATTTATCAATGATTTGAGATCCTAGAATCATAGAATCCCTAAAGGGCAGACCATTCGGCCCATCGAGTCTGCATCGACCACAATCCCACCCAGGCCCGATTCCCGTAACCCCATATATTTACCCTGTTAATCCCCTGACACTAAGGTCAATTTATCATGGCCAATCCACCTAACCCGCACATGTTTGGACTGTGGGAGGAAACTGGAGCACCCGGAGGAAACCCACGCAGACACTGGGAGAACTCTACACTGACAGCGAGCTGAGGCTGGAATTGAACCTGGGTTCTTGGTGCTGTGCTAACCACTGTGCCACCATGCCGTTCATCATAGAATCCCTAAAGTGCAGAAGGAGGTCCTTTGGTCCATCAAGCCTGCCCCCGACAACAATACCACCCGGGCCTGAATCCCCCTAACACTAAGGGGCAATTGAGCACTGCCAATTAACCTCACCCGCACATCTTTGGAGTGTGGGAGGAAACCGGAGCACCCGGAGGAAACCCATGCAGACACTGGGAGAACGTACAAACTCCACACAGACAGTCACCCGAGGCTGGAACTGAACGTGGGTCCTTGGTGCTGTGGGGGAGCAGTGCTAACCGCTGTGCCATCATGTCGCCCGGTGATGAGACAGAAAGTTTGCTACATTTCACAGAAATAGGCAGCATTTTAAGTCTTACAGCCAGAAGCTTCAAATGGCAAAGAGGTATTCCACAGCATAAGAGGCCATTCAGCTCATTGAGTCTGCACAGACTGGATGACAGAGTATCTTACCCAGGCCCTCACCCCAGCCCTATCCCCATAACCCCATTGCTAATCCATCTAATCTATATATCTTGCGAGTGTGGAAGGTAACCAGAGCACCCGGAGGAAACCCACGCAGACACGGGGAGAATGTGCAAACTCCACACAGTCACCCGAGGCTGGAATTGAACCCGGGTCCCTGGCGCTGTGAGGCAGCAGTACGAACCACTGTGCCACCGTGCCGCCCTAAAGTAAAATGTCTTAACTGAATGGTTCAAAGAGAGAAAGATGGATTTCATTGGAGACAATTGTGTGGTCACCCACTTTAAAAAGGATAGAACAGATTGCTTTATGAATGGGGAAAGGCTGGAAAGAGTGGAGGCCCAAAGAGACTTGGGGCGGTCACATCAACATAGAAAATAGGAGGAGGCCCATTCAGCCCTTCGAGCCTGACCCACCATTCAACGCTATCATGGCCGATCCTCTGTCTCAATGCCATACACCAGCGCTCTCCCCATACACCTCGACACCTTTAGAGTCTAGAACTCTATCTCTTTCCTTCTTAAATATATTCAGTGACTTGGTCTCCACAGCTTTCTGTGGGAGAGAATCCCACAGGTTCACCACCCTCTGAGTGAAGAGGTTTCCTCTCATCTCAGTCCCAAATGGCCTCCCCCGTATCCTGAGACTGTAACCCCTTGTTCCAGACACCCCCAGCCGGAGGAAACAATATCCCTGTATCCAGCCTGTCCAGCACTGTCAGAATTTTATACCTTTCAATTAGATCCCCGCTCACTCTTCTACATTCCAGAGAATACAGGCCCAGCCGACCCAATCTCCCCTCAGACATCAATGCTGCCATCCCAGGAATCAGTCTGGTGAACATTCACTGCTCTCCCTCTGTGGCAAGTACATCCTTCCACAGATAAGGAGAGGAACACTGTACACAAGACTCCAGGTGTGGTCTCACCGAGGCTCTGTCCAGCTGCAGTAAGACATCCTTGCTCTTCTACTCCAATCCTCTTGCAATGAAGGACAACATCCCATTGGTCGTCCTAACTGCTTGCTGTAGCTGCATGCTTGCTTTCAGTGACTGGTGTTCTCAGATACCCAGGTCCCTTTGTGCAACATTTCCCAATCTATCACCATTCAACTAATACTCTGCCATTCTCTTCCTCCGTCCAAAGTGGATAACGTCACATTTATCCACATTATTCTGCATCTGCCATGTATTTCCCCACTCACTCAACTTGTCTAAATCACCCTGAAGCCTCTTAACATCCTCCTCATCACTCACATTCCCACCAAGTTTCATCTCATCAGCAAACTTGAGAATATTACGTTTGGTTCCCTCATCCAAATCACTGATGTGTTTTGTGAATAGCTGGGACCCAAGAACTGACCCCTGCGGGACCCCACTCGTCACTGCCTGTTACTTAGAAAAAGATTCATTTATTCCTGTCTGTGCGGAGTCCGCATGTTCTCCCTGTGTCTGCGTGGGTTTCCTCCGGATGCTCCGGTTTCCTCCCTCAGTCTGAAAGATGTGCTGTTTCGGGTGCATTGGCCATGCTAAATTCTCCCTCAGTGTTACCCGAACAGGCGCCGGAGGTTGGTGACTAAGGGATTTTCACAGTAACTTCATTACCGTGTTAATGTAAGCCGACTTGTGACACTAATACATAAACTTCTAAACTTCTTTCAATTCTAAATTAGGAAGCACTTCTTCACACGAGATGTGGTTAAAGTTTGGTACTGTCTTCTGTAAATGAGCCCTCCCTATATCCCCCAGTCCCACCATCCTCTGATATCTGTTTTCCTTTAATCCTGGCTCCCTGACCATTCCCCATTTTAATCCTTTCACCATTGGGGTCTGCAGTTCACTGTGTGGCTCCAACTCTGGAATTCCTTCCCAAAACTCTCTGTCTTCATACCTCCCTTTCCACCATTCAGACACTTCCTAATAACAACCCCTTTTTGACCAGATCTTTGGGGCAATTCTTTTGTCCCTAAACTCGCCTGTGACTCGGCTTCTAATTTTTCACTCCAGGCTCCTGTGAAGCATCTGAGGACGTTTCTGTTCAAGGTGCTATATCAATGCAGGTTGTTGTTTTATGTGTCTGAGTGTCAGTTTCTCTCAATGTCCAGGACACTGCAGGTAACAGAGAATGATTCATTCCCCACTCAACCATTACCATCAAGCCACGGGGTCAACCTGGCATCCCTTAAAAATGAGGTGTCAACCTGGTGAAGCTCCCAAACAGGAGCGGGCAGCACGGTGGCACCAGTGGTTAGCACTGCTGTATCACAGCACCAGGGACACAAGTTCATATCCAGCCTCGGGTCACTATCTGCATGGGTTTCCTCCGAGTGCCGCTCTTCCTTCTCTCAGCCCAAAGATGTGCGGGTTCGGTGGATTGGCCATGCTAACTTTCCCCATAGTCTTAGGGGGATTAGCAGGGTAAATACTTTGACTTGATTAATTATTTTGATTTGATTTATTCTTATCATATTAGTATACAGTGAAGAGTCTTGTTTCTTGCGCGCTATGATAATCCTCTTGCAATGAAGGCCAACATGGGTGTCACAGTGGTTAGCTCTGCTGCCTCACAGTGCAACGGACCCGGGTTCAATTTTGGTCTCAGGTCACTGTCTGTGTGGAGTTTGCACGTTCTCCCCGTGTCTGCGTGGGTTTCCTCCGGGTGCTCCGGTTTCCTCCCACACTCCAAAGATGCGTGCGTTAGGTTGATTGGCCGTGATAAATTGCCCCTTAATGCCAGGAGGATTAGGATATTGTGAGTGAGACTGTGGGACTGTTCTCTATCTGTGTGTGTGTGAGACTGTGCGTGTATCTATGTGTGTGCATCACTGCGTTTGTGTGTGTTTCACTATCTTCCTGTCTCTCAGTCCCCCCAGTCCCAGAATCTGCTTCTCTTTACACAGATGCTGCCTGTCCTGCTCAGTATTCCGGCATTGACTATTTCACAATCTGAGGAGTTGTGAATGCTGCGATCATCAGCGAACATCTCACCTATGGAGGGAAGGTCAGTGATGGAGCAGCTGAAGATGGTTGGGGCCTCGGACACTCACCCTGAGGAACTCCTGCAGTGATGTCCCGGGACTGAGAGGATCGGCTTTGAGATAATCGGCACATTGGGGGAAAGCTTGGAAAGCAGAGGATGCTGATTTAAGGTAAATGGCGACAGCGGCAACATGAGGCAATATCTGTGGCTTTGGATGATCCTTGTTGTACCCCACTATTAGCTGCTTGCCCTCCTGAATATCTCACTGTTACTCTCTGCATTACGATCTCATCCCTATCTCTCAGTGACTCTGCCTCTCTCCATCTCTCCGGGGAAATTATAATGGGGAGCAAAGAAATGGCAGAAGAATTGAATGTATACTTTGGTTCTGTCTTCACAAAAGAGGCACAGATAACCTGGCAGAAATGTTAGGGAACCAATGGTTTAGTGAGAGTGCGGAATTGAATTGAAGGAAATCAGTATTAGTAAGAAAATGGTGCTGGGGGAATGAATGGGGTTAAAGGCTGAAAAATCCCCAGGGCCTCATAATCTACATCCCAGAGTATTAAAGGAAGCGGCGCTGGAAATATTGGATGCATTGCTGGTCATCTTCCAAAATTCTATAGACTCTGGAGCAGTTCCTACAGATTGGGGGGTGGCAAATGTAACCCCACTATTTAAAATAATCTTTTCACTTGCGTGTAATTTATCACAGAACACGGGCAGCATGGGCTTATCGAGAATGACGGGATAGTGTTGGGGTGGAGAAGTTATTCCTTCAAGTGGAAATCAGTGTAGTTTTGAAATGTGTTGAGGGTTTCTGCCTCTCTCCATTCATTCCTTCCCAACCTCTCTGTCGAGGCTCCTTCTCACTTTCTACCAGACAATTATTTGTGTTCGGGAGCGGGTGCAGAGGAGATTGAAATGAAACGGACAGACAGTTAACTTCAACACTGAGAAATGTGAAGTGATGCACTTTGGACAATAAGTTGAGGAGAGAATCCATAAACCAACTGGGAACAAGTTAAATCGTGTGCAGGTAAAGGGAAACCTTTTATACCTCCATCAATCTGTGTCTCTCTCTTTTTCTCACTCTCTGTGTCTGTGTCTTCTGTCCATCTCTCCCTTTCTGGGATATCTGTGAAAAATATCCACAAATATCAGGCAGCCATTTGGCGTTTCTTCCCAGGGGCCATTTTGTGTGAACGCAGCACTGAGATATTTCTGACAGAGTTGTCTCTTCACCAAAGTAACGTCAGTATTTTAAATGTGACAGATACGCAGCTATGGAGACACAAACGAGGGCTGTATTCCCGGGAATTTTGGAGTGTCAGGGACAATTTGATCCAAGTTGTCAGGAGAATAATGGAAACTGATAGCACAGAGATAGAGAAATGTTTCTTGCTGGTTATCCACCTCCTCCAGTCCCACCATCCTCCCATATCTGTTTTCCTTTCATTCTGGCTCCGTGACCATCCACAATTTGAATCGTTTCCCCATTGGGAGCTGTGTCTTCATCTGCGTGGGCTCCAACTCTGGAATTCCTTCCCTGAACGTTTTACTCAAATGCATCCATGGGATGTGGGCCTGGCTGGTTCTGCCAGCGTTTACTCCTCGTCCCTAATTGCTCATGAACTGAGTGGCTTGCTAGGCCATTTCAAACAACATCTAAGAGTCAACCACATTGCTGTGAGGCTGGAGTCACATGTAGGCCCGACCAGGTAAGGACGGCAGATTTCCTTCCATAAAGGACACTAGTGAAGCAGATTGGTTTTCTCCATTTTAACACCTCCTTTTCCTCCAATTAAAATAGTCCATAAAAACCATCTGGCCAAACCTTTGGGACATGTGACCCTACACTCTCCTGTGACTCGGGGTGAAATTTCTCACATTCAGGCTCCTGTGAAGCATCTTGGGATAATACTGTCCAAGGTGCTATATAAATGCAAGTTGTTCCAGGAGAATATTGGAAACTGGTTGAACCATAGAATCCCAGTGCAGAAGGAGGCCATTGAGCCCATCGAGTCTGCACCGAATCTCTGACAGAGGATCTGAGCCAAACCCTTTCCGCTACCCATTCCCCAAAGCCCCACACATTTACCATGGCCAATCCACCTAATCTAAACATCTTTGGATACTAAGGGGCAATTTAGCATGGCCAGTCCAACTAACCTCGACATCTTTGGACTGTGGGAGGAAACCGGAGCACCCGGAGGAAACCCATGCAGAATTGGGGAGAACGTGCAAATTCTACACAGTCACCCAAGGCTAGAATTGAACCCGGGCCCCTGGCACTGTGAGGCAGCAGTGCTAACCACTGTGCCACCGTGCCTATGGGCCTTCCCCAGCTCTTCCTGTCCCACCATCCTGCGATATCTGTTTTCCTTTCATTCTGGCTCCCAGACCAACCCCAATTTTAATAGTTTCACATTGTGAGTGAGACTGTGGGAGTTTTCTCGATCTGTGTGTGTGTGTCTGTGTGTGAGACTGTGCGTGTACCTGTGTGTGTGTGTCTGTGCATCACTGCGTTTGTTGTCAGTGAGTTTGTGTGTGTTTCACTATCTTCCTGTCTCTCAGTCCCCCAGTCCCAGAATCTGCTTCTCTTTACACAGATGCTGCCTGTCCTGCTCAGTATTCCGGCATTGACTATTTCACAATCTGAGGAGTTGTGAATGCTGCGATCATCAGCGAACATCTCACCTATGGAGGGAAGGTCAGTGATGGAGCAGCTGAAGATGGTTGGGGCCTCGGACACTCACCCTGAGGAACTCCTGCAGTGATGTCCCGGGACTGAGAGGATCAGCTTTGAGATAATCGGCACATTGGGGGAAAGCTTGGAAAGCAGAGGATGCTGATTTAAGGTAAATGGCGACAGCGGCAACATGAGGCAATATCTGTGGCTTTGGATGATCCTTGTTGTACCCCACTATTAGCTGCTTACCGACCTGAATATCTCACTGTTACTCTCTGCATTACTATCTCATCCCTATCTCTCAGTGACTCTGCCTCTCTCCATCTCTCCGGGGAAATTATAATGGGGAGCAAAGAAATGGCAGAACAATTGAACATATACTTTGGTTCTGTCTTCACAAAAGAGGCACAGATAACCTGGCAGAAATGTTAGGGAACCAATGGTTTAGTGAGAGTGTGGAATTGAATTGAAGGAAATCAGTATTAGTAAGAAAATGGTGCTGGGGGAATGAATGGGGTTAAAGGCTGACAAATCCCCAGGGCCTGATAATCTACATCCCAGAGTATTAAAGGAAGCGGCGCTGGAAATATTGGATGCATTGCTGGTCATCTTCCAAAATTCTATAGACTCTGGAGCAGTTCCTACAGATTGGGGGGTGGCAAATGTAACCCCACTATTTAAAATAATCTTTTCACTTGCGTGTAATTTATCACAGAACACGGGCAGCATGGACTTATCGAGAATGACGGGATAGTGTTGGGGTGGAGAAGTTATTCCTTCAAGTGGAAATCAGTGTAGTTTTGAAATGTGTTGAGGGTTTCTGCCTCTCCCCATTCATTCCTTCCCAACCTCTCTGCCGAGGCTCCTTCTCACTTTCTACCAGACAATTATTTGTGCTCGGGAGCGGGTGCAGAGGAGATGGAAATGAAACGGACAGACAGTTAACTTCAACACTGAGAAATGTGAAGTGATGCACTTTGGACAATAAGTTGAGGAGAGAATCCATAAACCAACTGGGAACAAGTTAAATTGTGTGCAGGTAAAGGGAAAGCTTTTATACCTCCATCAATCTGTGTCTCTCTCTTTTTCTCACTCTCTGTGTCTGTGTCTTCTGTCCATCTCTCCCTTTCTGGGATATCTGTGAAAAATATCCACAAATATCAGGCAGCCATTTGGTGTTTCTTCCCAGTGGCCATTTTGTGTGAACGCAGCACTGAGATATTTCTGACAGAGTTGTCTCTTCACCAAAGTAACGTCAGTATTTTAAATGTGACAGATACGCAGCTATGGAGACACAAACGAGGGCTGTATTCCCGGGAATTTTGGAGTGTCAGGGACAATTTGATCCAAGTTGTCAGGAGAATAATGGAAACTGATAGCACAGAGATAGAGAAATGTTTCTTGCTGGTTATCCACCTCCTCCAGTCCCACCATCCTCCCATATCTGTTTTCCTTTCATTCTGGCTCCGTGACCATCCACAATTTGAATCGTTTCCCCATTGGGAGCTGTGTCTTCATCTGCGTGGGCTCCAACTCTGGAATTCCTTCCCTGAACGTTTTACTCAAATACATCCATGGGATGTGGGCCTGGCTGGTTCTGCCAGCGTTTACTCCTCGTCCCTAATTGCTCATGAACTGAGTGGCTTGCTAGGCCATTTCAAACAGCATCTAAGAGTCAACCACATTGCTGTGAGGCTGGAGTCACATGTAGGCCCGACCAGGTAAGGACGGCAGATTTCCTTCCATAAAGGACATGAGTGAAGCAGATTGGTTTTCTCCATTTGAACACCTCCTTTTCCTCCAATTAAAATAGTCCATAAAAACCATCTGGCCAAACCTTTGGGACATGTGACCCTAAACTCTCCTGTGACTCGGGGTCAAATTTCTCACGTTCAGGCTCCTGTGAAGAAATCTTGGGATAATACTGTTCAAGGTACTATATAAATGCAAGTTGTTGTTGTGTGTGTCTGAGTGTCAGCTTCTGTCCATGTCCAGGACACTGCAGGTAACAGAGAATGATTCACTCTGGTCTGCGATCGTACATCTCGTGTAGGTCTCAGTGTCAGCTCTGAAACATGTACAGCACAATCCCATCCTGTTTCTGTGTCTCTCTGCCTCTGTATCTGTATCTCTCCCTCTCGCTCCATCTCTCTCCCCAGGACTGAAACAAACTAGAGTTTAAATCCCACACTGGGATGCTGTTCAATGTGAGTTCAGTTTTCCCAGAACTAAAAATCCTCAATTAAAAATTCCTTTGACACAGCAGAGGGAACTTTTCTCAAAGTGAATTTGCGGCTGTCTTGAATTTGAACCCAAGTTTTCAATATGGGGGTGGCACAGTGATGCAGGGGTTAGCACTGCTTCCTCACAGTGCCAGGGACCCGCCTTCGATTCCCAGCATGGGTCACTTTCTGACTGGAGTTTGAACGTCCTTCCCGTGTTTGTGTGGGTTTCCTCCGGGTGCTCCGGTTTCATCCCACACTCCAAAGATAGAACAAAGAAAATTACAGCACGGGAACAGGTCTTTCGGCTCTCCAAGCCTGCACCGACCATGCTGCCTGACTGAACTAAAACCCCCTACCCTTCCGGGGACCATATCCCTCCATTCCCATCTTATTCATGTCTTTGTCAAGACGCCCTTGAAAAGTCACTATCGTATCCGTTTCCACTCCCTCCCCCGGCAACGAGTTCCAGGCACCCACCACCCTCTGTGTAAAAAAACTTTCCTCCCACATCTCCTTTAAACCTTGCCCCTCGCACCTTAAACCTCTGCCCCCGAGTAATAACTCTTCCACCCTGGGAAAAAGCTTCTGACTATCCACTCTGTTCATGCCCCTCATAATCTGGCAGACTTCTATCAGGTGTACAGGTTAGGTGGATTGGCCAAGCTAAATTGTCCCTTAGTGTCAGGAGGATTAGCTGAGGTAAATGTATGGGATTATAGGGATGGGGCCTGGGTGGGATTGTGGTCAGTGCAGACTCGATGGGCCGAATGGCCTCCTGCACTGCAGGATTCTGTGAACCCTGTTCTGTATTTGGTTTGGGATTGTTTGTTGAAAAGTGTAGTTGAAGTGTTACTCTGTAATGCTGGAATTTAGGCTACGGGATGATTGGATCAAACACTTCAAGATAATAAGGGGAATGGAGAGGACTGATAAAGAACAACTTTTCCTGCTGGTTGGGGAGTCCAGGACTTGGGGACATTGGATTTCAAACAATGTTGAGGATTTTAGACTTGTAGGAGTGGAATTCAGAAACACTTTGCCACACCAGCTGTGATATTAGTTTGGAACTACCTTCTATAATTCGCAGTTGATGCTCAGTCGCTTATTAATGTTTAAATCTGAGGTTGATAGATTATATTTTTATACAGGAGAAGCAATTTAAAATCAATGGGTCAATGTTAAAATGGATGCAGGAACAGAGAGACCTGGGCTTTCAGTTCATTTTTACATCTTAAAGATTCGACCTGGTGCTCAGAATCTGTCAGTTGAATCTACTTTTCCCGCCTGATAAAGTGTCAACAATTGTGTTGGGGAATGTGACAAAAGGTGACATTCCTGCACAGTGGGGTTGGGAGGTTGTTTGAAAGGAGATTCAGATTGTATCAGAAAGCGTCAATTAGATTGTGTCTCGTTGCAGAAGGTGCATATTTCACAGGAAATGCCCCGAGATAAAGACTAGTTTCACCGATGTCTGAGTAACTTTCAAAGTCTGCAGACGCATGAAGGGGGCAGAGATATTGTAATATTCAGAGCAGGAGATGGGGGACAATCACAGAATTGAAGATGTGAGGCCATCTCCTGTTTCTGAATGTCAGTGTTTAGCTTTTAAACTTTAGTCCTGGGCTAATAATTCCAAGTTTGCAATCCCACACTTTGCTGTTGTGAATTAGAGTTGTGAATTTTCTGAAATTGGTTGTGTAATAAAACTCGGTGCAGGATGCAATGATTCCCATTCTGCCTGCTGCTGCAAAGCCCCCGTGTCTGTCTCAGTTTCATCGTATTTATCAATGGTTTGAGATCCTAGAATCATAGAATCCCTAAAGGGCAGACCATTCGGCCCATCGAGTCTGCATCGACCACAATCCCACCCAGGCCCGATTCCCGTAACCCCATATATTTACCCTGTTACTCCCCTGACACTAAGGTCAATTTATCATGGCCAATCCACCTAACCCGCACATGTTTGGACTGTGGGAGGAAACTGGAGCACCCGGAGGAAACCCCACGCAGACACTGGGAGAACTCTACACTGACAGCGAGCTGAGGCTGGAATTGAACCTGGGTCCCTGGCGCTGTGCTAACCACTGTGCCACCATGCCGTTCATCATAGAATCCCTAAAGTGCAGAAGGAGGTCCTTTGGTCCATCAAGCCTGCCTCCGACAACAATACCACCCGGGCCTGAATCCCCCTAACACTAAGGGGCAATTGAGCACGGCCAATTAACCTAACCCGCACATCTTTGGAGTGTGGGAGGAAACCAGAGCACCCGGAGGAAACCCACGCAGACACTGGGAGAACGTACAAACTCCACACAGACAGTCACCCGAGGCTGGAATTGAACATGGGTCCTTGGTGCTGTGGGGGAGCAGTGCTAACCACTGTGCCATAATGTCGCCCGGTGATGAGACAGAAAGTTTGCTACATTTCACAGAAATAGGCAGCATTTTAAGTCTTATAGCGAGAAGCTTCAAATGGCAAAGAGGTATTCCGCTGCATAAGAGGCCATTCAGCTCATTGAGTCTGCACAGACTTGATGACAGAGTATCTTACCCAGGCGCTCACCCCAGCCCTATCCCCATAACCCCATTGCTAATCCATCTAACCTATATATCTTGCGAGTGTGGAAGGTAACCAGAGCACCCGGAGGAAACCCACGCAGACACGGGGAGAATGTGCAAACTCCACACAGTCACCCGAGGCTGGCATTGAACCCGGGTCCCTGGCGCTGTGAGGCAGCAGTACGAACCACTGTGCCACCGGGCCGCCCGAAAGTAAAATGTCTTAACTGAATGGATCAAAGAGTGAAAGATGGATTTCATTGGAGACAATTGTGTGGTCACCCACTTTAAAAAGGATAGAACAGATTGCTTTATGAATGGGGAAAGGCTGGAAAGAGTGGAGGCCCAAAGAGACTTGGGGCGGTCACATCAACGTAGAAAATAGGAGGAGGAGGAGGCCATTCAGCCCTTCGAGCCTGACCCACCATTCAACACTATCATGGCCGATCCTCTGTCTCAATGCCATACCCCAGCACTCTCCCCATACACCTCGACACCTTTAGAGTCTAGAACTCTATCTATTTCCTTCTTAAATATATTCAGTGACTTGGTCTCCACAGCTTTCTGTCCGAGAGAATTCCACAGGTTCACCACCCTCTGAGTGAAGAGGTTTCCCCTCATCTCAGTCCCAAATGGCCTCCCCCCGTATCCTGAGACTGTGACCCCTTGTTCCAGACACCCCCAGCCGGAGGAAACAATATCCCTGTATCCAGCCTGTCCAGCACTGTCAGAATTTTATACCTTTCAATTAGATCCCCGCTCACTCTTCTACATTCCAGTGAATACTGGCCCAGCCGACCCAATCTCCCCTCAGACATCAATGCTGCCATCCCAGGAATCAGTCTGGTGAACATTCACTGCTCTCCCTCTGTGGCAAGTGCATCCTTCCTCAGATAAGGAGAGGAACACTGTACACAAGACTCCAGGTGTGGTCTCACCGAGGCTCTGTCCAGCTGCAGTACGACATCCTTGCTCTTCTACTCCAATCCTCTTGCAATGAAGGCCAACATGGGTGTCACAGTGGTTAGCTCTGCTGCCTCACAGTGCCACGGACCTGGGTTCAATTTTGGTCTCAGGTCACTGTCTGTGTGGAGTTTGCACATTCTCCCCGTGTCTGCGTGGGTTTCCTACTGGTGCTCCGGTTTCCTCCCACACTCCAAAATGCGCGCATTAGGTTGATTGGCCGTGATAAATTGCCCCTTAATGCCAGGGAGATTAGGATCTTGTGAGTGAAACTGTGGGACTGTTCTCTATCTGTGTTTGTGTGTGAGACTGTGCGTGTATCTATGTGTGTGTGTGTGTGAGACTGTGCGTGTATCTACGTGTGTGTGTGTGTGAGACTGTGCGTGTATCTCTGTGTGTGTGTGTCTGTGCATCACTGCGTTTGTTGTCAGTGAGTTTGTGTGTGTTTCACTATCTTTCTGTCTCTCAGTCCCCCAGTCCCAGAATCTGCTTCTCTTTACACAGATGCTGCCTGTCCTGCTCAGTATTCCGGCATTGACTATTTCACAATCTGAGGAGTTGTGAATGCTGCGATCATCAGCGAACATCTCACCTATGCAGGGAAGGTCAGTGATGGAGCAGCTGAAGATGGTTGGGGCCTCGGACACTCACCCTGAGGAACTCCTGCAGTGCTGTCCCGGGACTGAGAGGATCGGCTTTGAGATAATCGGCACATTGGCGGAAAGCTTGGAAAGCAGAGGATGCTGATTTAAGGTAAATGGCGACAGCGGCAACATGAGGCAATATCTGTGGCTTTGGAGTGATCCTTGTTGTACCCACTATTAGCTGCTTGCCCACCTGAATATCTCACTGTTACTCTCTGCATTACTATCTCATCCCTATCTCTCAGTGACTCTGCCTCTCTCCATCTCTCCGGGGAAATTATAATGGGGAGCAAAGAAATGGCAGCAGAATTGAACATATACTTTGGTTCTGTCTTCACAAAAGAGGCACAGATAACCTGGCAGAAATGTTAGGGAACCAATGGTTTAGTGAGAGTGTGGAATTGAATTGAAGGAAATCAGTATTAGTAAGAAAATGGTGCTGGGGGAATGAATGGGGTTAAAGGCTGACAAATCCCCAGGGCCTGATAATCTACATCCCAGAGTATTAAAGGAAGCGGCGCTGGAAATATTGGATGCATTGCTGGTCATCTTCCAAAATTCTATAGACTCTGGAGCAGTTCCTACAGATTGGGGGGTGGCAAATGTAACCCCACTGTTTAAAATAATCTTTTCACTTGCGTGTAATTTATCACAGAACACGGGCAGCATGGGCTTATCGAGAATGACGGGATAGTGTTGGGGTGGAGAAGTTATTCCTTCAAGTGGAAATCAGTGTAGTTTTGAAATATGTTGAGGGTTTCTGCCTCTCCCCATTCAATCGTTCCCAACCTCTCTGTCGAGCCTCCTTCTCACTTTCTACCAGACAATTATTTGTGTTCGAGAGCGGGTGCAGAGGAGATTGAAATGAAACGGACAGACAGTTAACTTCAACACTGTATCTGTCCTGGGAGTGTATGAAGGGGAGTGTCGAGGCAGCTTTACTCTGCATCTAAAGCCTTGCTGTATCTGTCCTGGGAGTATTTAATGGCGACAGTGTAGAGGGAGCTTTACTCTGTGTCTAACTCCATGCTGTATCAATCCTGGGAGTGTTTTGATGTGGGAAAGTGCAGAGGGAGCTTTACTCTCTATCTAACCCCGTGCTGTACCTGTCCTGGGAGTGTTTGAAGGGGACAGTGTAGAGGGAGCTTTACTCTGTATCTAACCCCGTGCTGTAACTGTCCTGGGTGTGTTTGATGGGAACACTGTGGAGGGAGCTTTCCTCTGTATCTAACCCCGTGCTGTACCTGTCCTGGGTGTGTTTGATGGGGACAGAGTAGAGGGAGCTTTACTCTGTATCTAACCCCGTGCTGTAACTGTCCTGGGTGTGTTTGATGGGAACACTGTGGAGGGAGCTTTACTCTGTATCTAACCCCGTGGTGTACCTGTCATGGGAGTGTCTGAAGGGGACAGTGTAGAGGGAGCTTTATTCTGTATCTAACTCCGTGCTGTACCTGTCCTGGGAGTGTTTTCTGGGGACAGTGTACAGCGAGCTTTACTCTGTATCTAATCCCGTGCTGCACCTGTCCTGAGTGTGTTTCATGGGGACAGTGTCGAGGGAGCTTTACTCTGTATCTAACCCCGTGCTGTCCCTGACCTGGGAGTGTTTGATGCGGACAGTGTCGAGGGAGCTTTTCTCTGTATCTAACCCCGTGCTGCACCTGTCCTGAGTGTGTTTGATGGGGACAGTGTACAGCGAGCTTTACTCTGTATCTAACGCCGTGCTGCACCTGTCCTGGGAGTGTTTGATGGGGGCGGTGTAGAGGGAGCTTTACTCTGTATCTAAACCCGTGCTGTACCTGAACTGAGTGTGTTTGGTGAGGACAGTTTAGAGGGAGCTGTACTCTGTATCTAACCCCGTGCTGTACCTGTCCTGAGTGTGTTTGATGGGGACAGTGTACAGCGAGCTTTACTCTGTATCTAATCCCGTGCAGCACCTGTCCTGGGAGTGTTTCCTGGGGACAGTGTCGAGGGAGCTTTTCTCTGTATCTAACCCCGTGCTGTATCTGTCCTGGGTGTGTTTGATGGGGACAGTGCAGAGGGAGCTTTACTCTGTATCTAACCCCGTGCTGTACCTGTCCTGGGAGTGTTTGATGGGGGACAGTATAGAGGGAGCTTTCCTCTGTGTCTAACCCCGTGCTGCACCTGTCCTGGGTGTGTTTGATGGGAACAGTGTGGAGGGAGCTTTACTCTGTATCTAACCCCGTGCTGCACCTGTCCCGAGTGTGTTTGATGGGGACAGTGTACAGCGAGCTTTACTCTGTATCTAATCCCGTGCAACACCTGTCCTGGGAGTGTTTCATGGGGACAGTGTCGAGGGAGCTTTTCTCTGTATCTAACCCCGTGCTGTATCTGTCCTGGTTGTGTTTGATGGGGACAGTGGAGAGGGAGCTTTCCTCTGTATCTAACCCCGTGCTGTACCTGTCCTGGGATTGTTTGATGGGGACGGTGTAGAGGGAGTTTATTCTGTGTCTAATCCCGTGCTGTACCTGTCCTGAGTGTGTTTGCTGGGAACAGTTTAGAGGGAGCTTTACTCTGTATCTCACCCCGTGCTGTACCTGTCCTGGGAGTGTTTGAAGGGGACAGTGTAGAGGGAGCTTTACTCTGTATCTAACCCCGTGCTGTACCTGTCCTCGGAGCGTTTGATGGGGATAGTGTAGAGGGATCTTTATTCTGTATCTAATCCCGGGCTGTAACTGTCCTGGGTGTCTTTGATGGGGACAGTGTCGAGGGAGCTTTACTCTGTATCTAACCCCGTGCTGTATCTGAACTGGGAGTGTTTGATGCGGACAGTGTCGAGGGAGCTTTACTCTGTATGAAACCCCGTGCTGTACCGGTCCTGGGAGTGTTTGATGGGGACAGTGTCGAGGGAGCTTTACTCTGTATGAAACCCCGTGCTGTACCGGTCCTGGGAGTGTTTGATGGGGACAGTGTAGAGGGAGCTTTACTCTGTATCTAACCCCATGCACTATCTGTCCTGGGTGTGTTTGATGGGGACAGTGTAGAGGGAGCTTTACTCTGTATCTAACCCCGTGCTGTACCTGTCCTGGGAGTGTTTGATGGGGACAGTGTAGAGGGAGCTTTACTCTGTATCTAACCCCATGCACTATCTGTCCTGTGTGTGTTTCAT
This sequence comes from Mustelus asterias, assembly GCF_964213995.1. Classification (NCBI taxonomy): domain Eukaryota; kingdom Metazoa; phylum Chordata; class Chondrichthyes; order Carcharhiniformes; family Triakidae; genus Mustelus; species Mustelus asterias. The sequence continues at coordinate 1,256,304 of NW_027590109.1, forward strand.
GGGGACAGTGTAGAGGGAGCTTTACTCTGTATCTAACCCCTTGTTGTACCTGTCCTGTGTGTGTTTGATGGGGACAGTGTGGAAGCAGCTTTTCCCTTTATCTAACCCCGTGTTGTATCTGTCCTGTGTGTGTTTGATGGGGACAGTGCAGAGGGAGCTTTACTCTGTATCTAACCCCGTGTTGTATCTGTCCTGTGTGTGTTTGATGGGGACAGTGTGCAGGGAGCTTTATTCTGTAACCCCATGCTGAACATGTCCTGTGAGTGTTTGATGGGGACAGTGCAGAGGGGGTTTTACTCTCCATCTAACCCCGTGCTGTACCTGTCCTGGGAGTGTTTGTTAGGGACAGTGTGGAGGGAGCTTGACTCTGTATCTAACCCCGTGCTGTACCTGTCCTGGGAGTGTTTGATGGGGGACAGTGTGGAGGGAGCTTTACTCTATGTCTAGCCCCGTGCTGTATCTGTCCATCAGTGTTTGATGGGGACAGTGTGGAGGGAGCTTTACTCTGTATCTAACCCCGTGCTGTACCTGTCCTGGGAGTGTTTGATGGGTACAGTGTAGAGGGAGCTTTACTCTGCATCAAACCCCGTGCTCTATCTGTCCTGGGACTATTTGATGGGGACAGTGTCGAGGGAACTTTACTTTGTATCTAAACCCGTGCTGTGTCTGTCCTGGTTGTGTTTGATGGGGACCGTGTAGAGGGAGTTTTACTCTCTATCTAACCCCGTGCTCCAGCTGTCCTGGGAGTGTTTGATGGGGACAGTGTAGAGGGAGCTTTACTCTGTATCTAACCCCATGCTCGACCTGTCCTGGGAGTGTTGGATGGGGGACAATGCAGAGGAAGCGTTACTCTGTCTCTAACCGCGTGCTGTATCTATCCTGGGTGTGTTGATGGGGACAGTGTAGAGGGAGCTTTAGTCTATATCTAGCCCCGTGCTGTACCTGTCCTGGCAGTGTTTGATGGGGATCGTGTGGAGGGAGCTTTACTCTGTATGTAACCCCGTGCTGTACCTGTCCTGGGAGTGTTTGATGGGGACAGTGTAGAGGGAGCTTTACTCTGTATCTAACCCCGTGCTGTATCCATCCTGGGTGTGTTTGATGGGGACAGTGCAGAGGAAGCTTTACTCTGTATCTAACCCCGTGCTGTACCTGCCCTGGGAGTGTTTGATGAGGACAGTGTGAAGGGAGCTTTATTCTGTAACCCCATGCTGAACATGTCCTGTGAGTGTTTGACGGGGACAGTGTAGAGGGAATTTTACTCTCTATCTAACCCCGTGCTCCACCTGTCCTGGGAGTGTTTGATGGGGACAGTGTAGAGGGAGCTTTACTCTGTATCTAACCCCATGCTGTACCTGTCCTGGGAGTGTTGGATGGGGGGCAATGCAGAGGGAGCTTTATTCTGTATCTAAACGCGTGCTGTACCTGTCCTGGGAGTGTTTGATGGGGACAGTGTAGAGGGAGCTTTACCCTGCATCAAACCGCGTGCTCTATCCGTCCTGGGACTATTTGATGGGGACAGTCTCGAGGGGGCTTTACTGGGTATCTAACCACGTGCTGTTCCTGTCCTGGATGTGTTTGATGGGGACAGTGTAGAGGGAACTTTACCCTGTACCTAGCCCATGCTGTGGTTGTCCTGGGAGTGATTGATGGGGACAGTAGAGAGGGAGCTTTACTTTGTTTCTAACCCCGTGCTCTATCTTTCCTGGCAGTGTTTGATGTGGACAGTGCACAGGGAGCTTTACTCTGTATCTAGCTCCGAGTTGTACCTGTCCAGGGAGTGTTTGATGGGGGACGATGTAGAGGGAGCTTTACTCTCTATCGAGACCCGTCCTGTCCCTGTCCTGGGTGATTTGGTGTGGACAGTGGGGAAGCAGCTTTTCCCTGTATCTATCCCTATGCTGTATCTATCATTGGATCGTTTGATAGTGACAGTGTGGAGGGAGCTTGACTCTGTATCTAACCCCGTGCTGTACCTGTCCTGGGAGTGTTTGATGGGGACAGTGTAGAGGGAGCTTCACTCTGTATCTAACCCCGTGCTGTACCTGTCCTGGGAGTGTTTGATGGGGACAGTGTAGAGGGAGCTTTATTCTGTATCTAACCCCGTGCTGTATCTATCCTGGGTGTGTTTGATGGGGACAGTGTAGAGGGAGCTTTACTCTGTATCTAACCCCGTGCTGTACCTGTCCTGGGAGTGTTTGATGGGGGACAGTATAGAGGGAGCTTTACTCTGTATCTAACTCCGTGCTGTACCTGTCCAGGGAGTGTTTGATGGGGGACAGTATAGAGGGAGCTTTACTCTGTATCTAACCCCATGCTGTCCCTGCCCTGGGAGTGTTTGATGGGGACAGTGTAGAGGGAGCTTTACTCTGTATCTAACCCCTTGTTGTACCTGTCCTGTGTGTGTTTGATGGGGCAGTGTGGAAGCAGCTTTTCCCTTTATCTAACCCCGTGTTGTATCTGTCCTGTGTGTGTTTGATGGGGACAGTGCAGACGGAGCTTTACTCTGTATCTAACCCCGTGTTGTATCTGTCCTGTGTGTGTTTGATGGGGACAGTGCAGAGGGAGCTTTACTCTGTATCTAACCCCGTGTTGTATCTGTCCTGTGTGTGTTTGATGGGGACAGTGTGCAGGGAGCTTTATTCTGTAACCCCATGCTGAACATGTCCTGTGAGTGTTTGATGGGGACAGTGTAGAGGGGGTTTTACTCTCCATCTAACCCCGTGCTGTACCTGTCATGGGAGTGTTTGATGGGGACAGTGTGGAGGGAGCTTGACTCTGTATCTAACCCCGTGCTGTACCTGTCCTGGGAGTGTTTGATGGGGACTGTGTGGAGGGAGCTTGACTCTGTATCTAACCCCGTACTGTACCTGTCCTGGGAGTGTTTAATGGGGACAGTGCAGAGGGAGCTTTACTCTGTATCTAACCCCGTGCTGTACCTGTCCTGGGAGTGTTTGGTGGGGACAGTGTGGAGGGAGCGTTAATCTATATCTAGCCCCGTGCTGTACCTGTCCTGGCAGTGTTTGATGGGGACAGTGTGGAGGGAGCTTTACTCTGTATCTAACCCCGTGCTGTACCTGTCCTCGGAGTGTTTGATGGGGACAGTGTAGAGGGAGCTTTACTCTGCATCAAACCCCGTGCTCTATCTGTCCTGGGACTATTTGATGGGGACAGTGTAGAGGGAACTTTACTTTGTATCTAAACCCGTGCTGTGTCTGTCCTGGTTGTGTTTTAGGGGGACCGTGTAGAGGGAGTTTTACTCTCTATCTAACCCCGTGCTCCACATGTCCTGGGAGTGTTTGATGGGGACAGTGTAGAGGGAGCTTTACTCTGTATCTAACCCCGTGCTGTATCCATCCTGGGTGTGTTTGATGGGGACAGTGTAGAGGAAGCTTTACTCTGTATCTAACCCCGTGCTGTACCTGTCCTGGGAGTGTTTGATGGGGGACAGTATAGAGGGAGCTTTACTCTGTATCTAACTCCGTGCTGTACCTGTCCAGGGAGTGTTTGATGGGGGACAGTATAGAGGGAGCTTTACTCTGTATCTAACCCCATGCTGTCCCTGCCCTGGGAGTGTTTGATGGGGACAGTGTAGAGGGAGCTTTACTCTGTATCTAACCCCTTGTTGTACCTGTCCTGTGTGTGTTTGATGGGGCAGTGTGGAAGCAGCTTTTCCCTTTATCTAACCCCGTGTTGTATCTGTCCTGTGTGTGTTTGATGGGGACAGTGCAGACGGAGCTTTACTCTGTATCTAACCCCGTGTTGTATCTGTCCTGTGTGTGTTTGATGGGGACAGTGCAGAGGGAGCTTTACTCTGTATCTAACCCCGTGTTGTATCTGTCCTGTGTGTGTTTGATGGGGACAGTGTGCAGGGAGCTTTATTCTGTAACCCCATGCTGAACATGTCCTGTGAGTGTTTGATGGGGACAGTGTAGAGGGGGTTTTACTCTCCATCTAACCCCGTGCTGTACCTGTCATGGGAGTGTTTGATGGGGACAGTGTGGAGGGAGCTTGACTCTGTATCTAACCCCGTGCTGTACCTGTCCTGGGAGTGTTTGATGGGGACTGTGTGGAGGGAGCTTGACTCTGTATCTAACCCCGTACTGTACCTGTCCTGGGAGTGTTTAATGGGGACAGTGCAGAGGGAGCTTTACTCTGTATCTAACCCCGTGCTGTACCTGTCCTGGGAGTGTTTGGTGGGGACAGTGTGGAGGGAGCGTTAATCTATATCTAGCCCCGTGCTGTACCTGTCCTGGCAGTGTTTGATGGGGACAGTGTGGAGGGAGCTTTACTCTGTATCTAACCCCGTGCTGTACCTGTCCTGGGAGTGTTTGATGGGGACAGTGTAGAGGGAGCTTTACTCTGCATCAAACCCCGTGCTCTATCTGTCCTGGGACTATTTGATGGGGACAGTGTAGAGGGAACTTTACTTTGTATCTAAACCCGTGCTGTGTCTGTCCTGGTTGTGTTTTAGGGGGACCGTGTAGAGGGAGTTTTACTCTCTATCTAACCCCGTGCTCCACATGTCCTGGGAGTGTTTGATGGGGACAGTGTAGAGGGAGCTTTACTCTGTATCTAACCCCGTGCTGTATCCATCCTGGGTGTGTTTGATGGGGACAGTGTAGAGGAAGCTTTACTCTGTATCTAACCCCGTGCTGTACCTGCCCTGGGAGTGTTTGATGGGGACAGTGTGCAGGGAGCTTTATTCTGTATCTAACCCCATGCTGTATCTGTCCTGTGTGTGTTTGATGAGGACAGTGTGAAGGGAGCTTTATTCTGTAACCCCATGCTGAACATGTCCTGTGAGTGTTTGATGGGGACAGTGTAGAGGGAGTTTTACTCTCTATCTAACCCCGTGCTCCACCTGTCCTGGGAGTGTTTGATGGGGACAGTGTAGTGGGAGCTTTACTCTGTATCTAACCCTATGCTGTACCTGTCCTGGGAGTGTTGGATGGGGGACAGTGTAGAGGGAGCTTTACTCTGTATCTAACCCCGTGCTGTACCTGTCCTGGGAGTGTTTGATGCGGACAGTGTAGAGGGAACTTTACTTTGCATGTAACCCCGTACTGTACCTGTCCTGGGAGTGTTTGATGCGGACAGTGCAGAGGGAGCATTACTCTGTATGTAACCCCGTGCTGTACCTGTCCTGGGAGTGTTTGATGGGGACAGTGTAGAGGGAGCTTTACTCTGTATCTAACCCTGTGCTGTACCTGTCCTGAGAGTGTTTGATGGGGACAATGTAGAGGGAGCTTTACCCTGCATCAAACCGCGTGCTCTATCCGTCCTGGGACTATTTGATGGGGACAGTCTCGAGGGGGCTTTACTGGGTATCTAACCACGTGCTGTTCCTGTCCTGGATGTGTTTGATGGGGACAGTGTAGAGGGAACTTTACCCTGTACCTAGCCCATGCTGTGGTTGTCCTGGGAGTGATTGATGGGGACAGTAGAGAGGGAGCTTTACTTTGTTTCTAACCCCGTGCTCTATCTTTCCTGGGAGTGTTTGATGTGGACAGTGCACAGGGAGCTTTACTCTGTATCTAGCTCCGAGTTGTACCTGTCCAGGGAGTGTTTGATGGGGGACGATGTAGAGGGAGCTTTACTCTCTATCGAGACCCGTCCTGTCCCTGTCCTGGGTGATTTGGTGTGGACAGTGGGGAAGCAGCTTTTCCCTGCATCCATCCCGATGCTGTATCTATCATTGGATCGTTTGATAGTGACAGTGTGGAGGGAGCTTGACTCTGTATCTAACCCCGTGCTGTACCTGTCCTGGGAGTGTTTGATGGGGACAGTGTAGAGCGAGCTTTACTCTATATCTAACCCCATGCTCTATCTGTCCTGGGTGTGTTTGATGGGGACAGTGTAGAGGGAGCTTTACTCTGTTTCCAATCCCGTGCTGTACCTGTCCTGGGTGTGTTTGATGGGGACAGTGTAGAGGGAGCTTTACTCTGTATCTAACCCCGTGCTGTACCTGTCCTGGGAGTGTTTGATGGGGGACAGTATAGAGGGAGCTTTACTCTGTATCTAACTCCGTGCTGTACCTGTCCAGGGAGTGTTTGATGGGGGACAGTATAGAGGGAGCTTTACTCTGTATCTAACCCCATGCTGTCCCTGCCCTGGGAGTGTTTGATGGGGACAGTGTAGAGGGAGCTTTACTCTGTATCTAACCCCTTGTTGTACCTGTCCTGTGTGTGTTTGATGGGGCAGTGTGGAAGCAGCTTTTCCCTTTATCTAACCCCGTGTTGTATCTGTCCTGTGTGTGTTTGATAGGGACAGTGCAGACGGAGCTTTACTCTGTATCTAACCCCGTGTTGTATCTGTCCTGTGTGTGTTTGATGGGGACAGTGCAGAGGGAGCTTTACTCTGTATCTAACCCCGTGTTGTATCTGTCCTGTGTGTGTTTGATGGGGACAGTGTGCAGGGAGCTTTATTCTGTAACCCCATGCTGAACATGTCCTGTGAGTGTTTGATGGGGACAGTGTAGAGGGGGTTTTACTCTCCATCTAATCCCGTGCTGTACCTGTCCTGGGAGTGTTTGATGGGGACAGTGTGGAGGGAGCTTGACTCTGTATCTAACCCCGTGCTGTACCTGTCCTGGGAGTGTTTGATGGGGACTGTGTGGAGGGAGCTTGACTCTGTATCTAACCCCGTACTGTACCTGTCCTGGGAGTGTTTAATGGGGACAGTGTAGAGGGAGCTTTACTCTGTATCTAACCCCGTGCTGTACCTGTCCTGGGAGTGTTTGATGGGGACAGTGTGGAGGGAGCGTTAATCTATATCTAGCCCCGTGCTGTACCTGTCCTGGGAGTGTTTGATGGGGACAGTGTAGAGGGAGCTTTACTCTGCATCAAACCCCGTGCTCTATCTGTCCTGGGACTATTTGATGGGGACAGTGTAGAGGGAACTTTACTTTGTATCTAAACCCGTGCTGTGTCTGTCCTGGTTGTGTTTTAGGGGGACCGTGTAGAGGGAGTTTTACTCTCTATCTAACCCCGTGCTCCACATGGCCTGGGAGTGTTTGATGGGGACAGTGTCGAGGGAGCTTTACTCTGTATCTAACCCCGTGCTGTACCCATCCTGGGTGTGTTTGATGGGGACAGTGTAGAGGAAGCTTTACTCTGTATCTAACCCCGTGCTGTACCTGCCCTGGGAGTGTTTGATGGGGACAGTGTGCAGGGAGCTTTATTCTGTATCTAACCCCATGCTGTATCTGTCCTATGTGTGTTTGATGAGGACAGTGTGAAGGGAGCTTTACTCTGTAACCCCATGCTGAACATGTCCTGTGAGTGTTTGATGGGGACAGTGTAGAGGGAGTTTTACTCTCTATCTCACCCCGTGCTCCACCTGTCCTGGGAGTGTTTGATGGGGACAGTGTAGTGGGAGCTTTACTCTGTATCTAACCCCATGCTGTACCTGTCCTGGGAGTGTTTGATGGGGACAGTGTAGAGGGAGTTTTACTCTCTATCTGACCCTGTGCTGTACCTGTCCTGGGAGTGTTTGATGGGGACAGTGTAGAGGGAACTTTACTTTGCATCTAACCCCGTACTGTACCTGTCCAGGGAGTGTGTGATGCGGACAGTGCAGAGGGAGCTTTACTCTGTATCTCACCCTGTGCTGTACCTGTCCTGGGAGTGTTTGATGGGGGACAGTGCAGAGGGAGCTTTACTCTGTATCTCACCCTGTGCTGTACCTGTCCTGGGAGTGTTTGATGGGGGACAGTGTAGTGGGAGCTTTACTCTGTATCTAACCCCGTGATGTACCTGTCCTGGGAGTGTTTGATGGGGGACAGTGTAGAGGGAGCTTTACTCTGTATCTAACCCCGTGCTGTACCTGTCCTGGGAGTGTTTGATGCGGACAGTGTAGAGGGAACTTTACTTTGCATGTAACCCCGTACTGTACCTGTCCTGGGAGTGTTTGATGCGGACAGTGCAGAGGGAGCATTACTCTGTATCTCACCCTGTGCTGTACCTGTCCTGAGAGTGTTTGATGGGGACAATGTAGAGGGAGCTTTACCCTGCATCAAACCGCGTGCTCTATCCGTCCTGGGACTATTTGATGGGGACAGTCTCGAGGGGGCTTTACTGGGTATCTAACCACGTGCTGTTCCTGTCCTGGATGTGTTTGATGGGGACAGTGTAGAGGGAACTTTACCCTGTACCTAGCCCATGCTGTGGTTGTCCTGGGAGTGATTGATGGGGACAGTAGAGAGGGAGCTTTACTTTGTTTCTAACCCCGTGCTCTATCTTTCCTGGGAGTGTTTGATGTGGACAGTGCACAGGGAGCTTTACTCTGTATCTAGCTCCGGGTAGTACCTGTCCAGGGAGTGTTTGATGGGGGACGATGTAGAGGGAGCTTTACTCTCTATCGAGACCCGTCCTGTCCCTGTCCTGGGTGATTTGGTGTGGACAGTGGGGAAGCAGCTTTTCCCTGCATCCATCCCTATGCTGTATCTATCATTGGATCGTTTGATAGTGACAGTGTGGAGGGAGCTTGACTCTGTATCTAACCCCGTGCTGTACCTGTCCTGGGAGTGTTTGATGGGGACAGTGTAGAGGGAGCTTCACTCTGTATCTAACCCCGTGCTGTACCTGTCCTGGGAGTGTTTGATGGGGACAGTGTAGAGGGAGCTTTATTCTGCATCTAACCCCGTGCTGTATCTATCCTGGGTGTGTTTGATGAGGACAGTGTCGAGGAAGCTTTGCTCTGTATCTCACCCTGTGCTGTACCTGTCCTGGGTGTGTTTGATGGGGACAGTGCAGAGGGAGCTTTACTCTGGATCTAATCCCATGCTCTATCTGCCCTGTGTGTGTTTGATGGGGAAAGTGTGCAGGGAGCTTTATTCTGTAACCCCATGCTGAACATGTCCTGGGGGTTTTTGATGGGGACAGTGCAGAGGGAGCTTTATTCTGTAACCCCATGCTGAACATGTCCTGTGTGTGTTTGATGGGGACAGTGTGCAGGGAGCTTTATTCTGTAACCCCATGCTGAACATGTCCTGGGGGTTTTTGATGGGGACAGTGTCGAGGGAGCTTTTCTCTGTATCTAACCCCGTGCTGTACCTGTCCTGGGAGTGTTTGATGGGGACAGTGCAGAGGGAGCTTTACTCTGTATCTAACCCCGTGCTGTACCTGTCCTGGGAGTGTTTGATGGGGACAGTGCAGAGGGAGCTTTACTCTGTATCTAACCCCGTGCTGTACCTGTCCTGGGAGTGTTTGATGGGGACAGTGCAGAGGGAGCTTTACTCTGTATCTAACCCCGTGCTGTACCTGTCCTGGGAGTGTTTGATGGGGACAGTGTAGAGGGAGCTTTGCTCTGTATCTCACCCTGTGCTGTACCTGTCCTGAGAGTGTTTGATGGGGACAGTGTAGAGGGAACTTTACTCTGTATCTAACCCCGTACTGTACCTGTCCTGGGAGTGTTTGATGGGGACAGTGTAGAGGGAACTTTACCCTGTACCTAGCCCATGCTGTCCTTGTCCTGGGAGTGATTGATGGGGACAGTGTAGATGGAACTTTACTTTGTATCTAACCCCGTGCTGTACCTGTGGAGGGAGTGTTTGATGGGGACAGTGTAGAGGGAGCTATACTCTGTATCTAACCCCGTGCTGTACCTGTCCTGGGAGTGTTTGATGGGGACAGTGTAGAGGGAACTTTACTTTGTATCTAACCCCGTACTGTACCTGTCCAGGGAGTGTGTGATGCGGACAGTGCAGAGGGAGCTTTAATCTGTATCTCACCCTGTGCTGTACCTGTCCTGGGAGTGTTTGATGGGGGACAGTGTAGAGGGAGCTTTACTCTGTATCTAATCCCGTGATGTACCTGTCCTGGGAGTGTTTGATGGGGGACAGTGTAGAGGGAGCTTTACTCTGTATCTAACCCCGTGCTGTACCTGTCCTGGGAGTGTTTGATGCGGACAGTGTAGAGGGAACTTTACTTTGCATGTAACCCCGTACTGTACCTGTCCTGGGAGTGTTTGATGCGGACAGTGCAGAGGGAGCATTACTCTGTATCTCACCCTGTGCTGTACCTGTCCTGAGAGTGTTTGATGGGGACAGTGTAGAGGGAACTTTACTCTGTACCTAACCCTGTGCTGTACCTGTCCTGGGAGTGTTTGATGGGGACAGTGTAGAGGGAACTTTACTTTGCATCTAAACCCGTGCTGTACCTGTCCTGGGAGTGTGTGATGCGGACAGTGTAGAGGGAACTTTACCCTGTACCTAGCCCATGCTGTCCGTGTCCTGGGAGTGATTGATGGGGACAGTGTAGATGGAACTTTACTTTGTATCTAACCCCGTGCTGTACCTGTGGAGGGAGTGTTTGATGGGGACAGTGTACAGGGAGCTTTACTCTGTATCTAACCCCATGCTCTATCTGTCCTGTGTGTGTTTGTTGGGGACAGTGTCGAGGGAGCTTTACTCTGTATCTAACCCCGTGCTGTACCTGTCCTGGGAGTGTTTGATGGGGACAGTGTGGAGGGAGCTTGACTCTGTATCTAACCCCGTGCTGTACCTGTCCTGGGAGTGTTTGATGGGGACTGTGTGGAGGGAGCTTGACTCTGTATCTAACCCCGTACTGTACCTGTCCTGGGAGTGTTTAATGGGGACAGTGTAGAGGGAGCTTTACTCTGTATCTAACCCCGTGCTGTACCTGTCCTGGGAGTGTTTGATGGGGACAGTGTGGAGGGAGCGTTAATCTGTATCTAGCCCCGTGCTGTACCTGTCCTGGCAGTGTTTGATGGGGACAGTGTGGAGGGAGCTTTACTCTGTATCTAACCCCGTGCTGTACCTGTCCTGGGAGTGTTTGATGGGGACAGTGTAGAGGGAGCTTTACTCTGCATCAAACCCCGTGCTCTATCTGTCCTGGGACTATTTGATGGGGACAGTGTAGAGGGAACTTTACTTTGTATCTAAACCCGTGCTGTGTCTGTCGTGGTTGTGTTTTAGGGGGACCGTGTAGAGGGAGTTTTACTCTCCATCTAACCCCGTGCTCCACATGTCCTGGGAGTGTTTGATGGGGACAGTGTAGAGGGAGCTTTACTCTGTATCTAACCCCGTGCTGTATCCATCCTGGGTGTGTTTGATGGGGACAGTGTAGAGGAAGCTTTACTCTGTATCTAACCCCGTGCTGTACCTGCCCTGGGAGTGTTTGATGGGGACAGTGTGCAGGGAGCTTTATTCTGTATCTAACCCCATGCTGTATCTGTCCTGTGTGTGTTTGATGAGGACAGTGTGAAGGGAGCTTTATTCTGTAACCCCATGCTGAACATGTCCTGTGAGTGTTTGATGGGGACAGTGTAGAGGGAGTTTTACTCTCTATCTAACCCCGTGCTCCACCTGTCCTGGGAGTGTTTGATGGGGACAGTGTAGTGGGAGCTTTACTCTGTATCTAACCCCATGCTGTACCTGTCCTGGGAGTGTTGGATGGGGGGCAATGCAGAGGGAGCTTTATTCTGTCTCTAAACGCGTGCTGTACCTGTCCTGGGAGTGTTTGATGGGGACAGTGTAGGGGGAACTTTACTTTGCATCTAACCCCGGACTGTACCTGTCCAGGGAGTGTGTGATGCGGACAGTGCAGAGGGAGCTTTACTCTGTATCTCACCCTGTGCTGTACCTGTCCTGGGAGTGTTTGATGGGGGACAGTGTAGAGGGAGCTTTACTCTGTATCTAACCCCGTGATGTACCTGTCCTGGGAGTGTTTGATGGGGGACAGTGTAGAGGGAGCTTTACTCTGTATCTAACCCCGTGCTGTACCTGTCCTGGGAGTGTTTGATGCGGACAGTGTAGAGGGAACTTTACTTTGCATGTAACCCCGTACTGTACCTGTCCTGGGAGTGTTTGATGGGGACAGTGCAGAGGGAGCTTTACTCTGTATCTAACCCCGTGCTGTACCTGTCCTGGGAGTGTTTGATGGGGACAGTGTAGAGGGAGCTTTACTCTGTATCTCACCCTGTGCTGTACCTGTCCTGAGAGTGTTTGATGGGGACAGTGTAGAGGGAACTTTACTCTGTATCTAACCCTGTGCTGTACCTGTCCTGGGAGTGTTTGATGGGGACAGTGTAGAGGGAACTTTACTTTGCATCTAACCCCGTGCTGTACCTGTCCTGGGAGTGTGTGATGCGGACAGTGTAGAGGGAACTTTACCCTGTACCTAGCCCATGCTGTCCTTGTCCTGGGAGTGATTGATGGGGACAGTGTAGATGGAACTTTACTTTGTATCTAACCCCGTGCTGTACCTGTGGAGGGAGTGTTTGATGGGGACAGTGTAGAGGGAGCTGTACTCTCTATCTAACCCCATGCTCTATCTGTCCTGTGTGTGTTTGATGGGGACAGTGTAGTGGGAGCTTTACTCTGTATCTAACCCCGTGCTGTACCTGTCCTGGGAGTGTTTGATGGGGACAGTGTAGAGGGAGCTTTACTCTGTATCTAACCGTGTGCTGTACCTGTCCTGGGAGTGTTTGATGGGGACAGTGTAGAGGGAACTTTACTTTGCATCTAACCCCGTACTGTACCTGTCCAGGGAGTGTGTGATGCGGACAGTGCAGAGGGAGCTTTAATCTGTATCTCACCCTGTGCTGTACCTGTCCTGGGAGTGTTTGATGGGGGACAGTGTAGAGGGAGCTTTACTCTGTATCTAATCCCGTGATGTACCTGTCCTGGGAGTGTTTGATGGGGGACAGTGTAGAGGGAGCTTTACTCTGTATCTAACCCCGTGCTGTACCTGTCCTGGGAGTGTTTGATGCGGACAGTGTAGAGGGAACTTTACCTTGCATGTAACCCCGTACTGTACCTGTCCTGGGAGTGTTTGATGCGGACAGTGCAGAGGGAGCATTACTCTGTATCTCACCCTGTGCTGTACCTGTCCTGTGAGTGTTTGATGGGGACAGTGTAGAGGGAACTTTACTCTGTATCTAACACTGTGCTGTACCTGTCCTGGGAGTGTTTGATGGGGACAGTGTAGAGGGAACTTTACTTTGCATCTAAACCCGTGCTGTACCTGTCCTGGGAGTGTGTGATGCGGACAGTGTAGAGGGAACTTTACCCTGTACCTAGCCCATGCTGTCCGTGTCCTGGGAGTGATTGATGGGGACAGTGTAGATGGAACTTTACTTTGTATCTAACCCCGTGCTTTACCTGTGGAGGGAGTGTTTGATGAGGACAGTGTAGAGGGAGCTTTACTCTGTATCTAACCCCATGCTCTATCTGTCCTGTGTGTGTTTGTTGGGGACAGTGTCGAGGGAGCTTTACTCTGTATCTAACCCCGTGCTGTACCTGTCCTGGGAGTGTTTGATGGGGACAGTGTAGAGGGAGCTTTACTCTGTATCTAACCCCGTGCTGTACCTGTCCTGGGAGTGTTTGATGGGGACAGTGCAGAGGGAGCTTTACTCTGTATCTAACCCCGTGCTGTACCTGTCCTGGGAGTGTTTGATGGGGACAGTGTAGAGGGAGCTTTACTCTGTATCTAACCCCGTGCTGTACCTGTCTTGGGAGTGTTTGATGGAGACAGTGCAGCGGGAGCTTTACTCTGTATCTAACCCTGTGCTGTACCTGTCCTGGGAGTGTTTGATGGGGACAGTGTAGAGGGAGCTTTACTCTGTATCTCACCGTGTGCTGTACCTGTCCTGAGAGTGTTTGATGGGGACAGTGTAGAGGGAACTTTACTCTGTATCTAACACTGTGCTGTACCTGTCCTGGGAGTGTTTGATGGGGACAGTGTAGAGGGAACTTTACTTTGCATCTAAACCCGTGCTGTACCTGTCCTGGGAGTGTGTGATGCGGACAGTGTAGAGGGAACTTTACCCTGTACCTAGCCCATGCTGTCCGTGTCCTGGGAGTGATTGATGGGGACAGTGTAGATGGAACTTTACTTTGTATCTAACCCCGTGCTGTCCCTGTGGACAGTGCTGAGTCTGAGGGTATCTGACTACAGTAAGGTGAGTGATACAGGAGGGTCTCACTGTCTGAGGGAGGTGAGTCTTAGCCGGGGGGGCGTGAGTGACCCAGGTTAATCTGACACTCCAGGGACAGTTGGAATGGAGCTTTCCCCCGGGCTGTCCCCTCCCCGTGTCTGCGTGGGTTTCCTCCGGGTGCTCCGGTTTCCTCCCACAGTCTGAAAGATGTGCTGGTTAGGGTGCATTGGCCGTGCTAAATTCTCCCTCAGTGTAACCCGAACAGGCGCCGGAGTGTGGGCGACTAGGGGATTCTCACAGTAACTTCATTGCAGTGTTAATGTAAGCCTACTTCTGAGACTAATAAATAAAGTGAAACTGAAGGTGAAGGTGCTGCTGTGACAATGCACTCTTGTTGAAACACTCTGCAATGCTGAGACTGGGAGAAGTGACCAACAGGGGGCAGCATTGCAGCTTCTGTCCCCCTATTGAAACTGGGATTGTTGCTCCATCTGCTGCACAATCCCAACCCCATCCACTGGGGGCAACCTGGACAATGGCTGCAGACAGACCTCACTGCGCACGCGCCGCAATGACACCCCCCCTGCCGGCGGCCATTTTGCGTTGCCAAGGGAGACGGCCAGCGGCCATATTCCCTTGCCAAGGGAGGCGGCGGCGGCGACCATCTTGCGGTTGCCAGGGGAGACGGCATCAATGCGGCGGCGTCCCGCGCGCTGACCTCTGGGAGCATTCCCGCCCCGCACATGCGCACAGGCAGCCCCCGGGAGCGTTACAGAGACGCCTGGTGGCCGGGAAGGGCAATAGCAGCAGCACAGTCTCTGCCCAAAGGCTTCCCCAGTTCAGCTGCTCAGAGACACTGGGAATGTCTTCAAGTGGAAACTTCAGCTTCTCACATTCACCCCCTGTGTTCAGTCATTGTTTCCTAGGCAACCTCTGTAGTGACATCACTAACAACCTGTTCACATTGAAGGCCATGGCAATCTGGACCATTCGGCTTCAAAGCCATTGAGCTTTGAAATTTCAATTGAAATGTTGGAGATGAGAGTTTATCGATGCAAGTCATGTTGCATGTGGAACGCTCATGATGCCACAATTAGAGCGGTGCAGACATCTCACAGGGTTGTGTGACTGGAGGAGATGTCAGAGACGGGCTGGTTAAATATATATATGGTTAAATATAGCTCCGGGGAAGTACTGGACAACGAAGGGTACTGTGTCCCGTGTTTGTCTTCTGAGGAGGTCGGTGGATGAATGAACACCGCTCGACAATCACCAGGCAAGACTGTTCTCTTCCTGTTGGGGAGCACTTCAGCGGTCACGGGCATTCGGCCTCTGATATTCGGGTAAGCGTTCTCCAAGGCGGCCTTCGCGACACACGACAGCGCAGAGTCGCTGAGCAGAAACTGATAGCCAAGTTCCGCACACACGAGGACGGCCTCAACCGGGATATTGGGTTCATGTCACACTATTTGTAACTCCCACAGTTGCCTGGACCTGCAGAGTTTCACTGGCTGTCTTGTCTGGAGACAATACACATCTTTTTAGCCTGTCTTGATGCTCTCTCCACTCCCATTGTTTTGTATCTTAAAGACTGGATTAGTTGTAAGGATTCGCATTCCAACCATTATTCATGTAAATTGAGTCTGTGTCTTTATAAGTTCTGTTTGTGAACAGAATTCCCACTCACCTGAAGAAGGGGCTTAGAGCCTCGAAAGCTTGTGTGGCTTTTGCTACCAAATAAACCTGTTGGACTTTAACCTGGTGTTGTTAAACTTCTTACTGTATTCTAAATATAGAGGGACAGGGTCTGAAGCTAAGTTTTGGGTAAAAGATGGCAGTAATGTTGTGACATTAATTTAGCTTCAGGTAGTTGCTGGGGAGGGGGATAGAGAGGTTGGGGAGTGAGGTTTGTATTGGACCAAATAGTTTGCTTTTGACACGAGACGGCGATTTCATGGTCATTATTCCGGAACCTACGTTGTGTAAGGTGACCATGAAAGTGCCGTCTGGTGTCATGAACCTCGGCGAACACTCGACAAAATACAGACTATTCCGCATTCCCCACCATAACGATGGACATGTCTGTCAAGCTGCAGCGGGAGGGAGTGAACTCCCAGGCGGAGTTGCATGTCTCACATCACAGGTTGAGTGAATCTAACAACTCAAATGAAAGGGATTGAATTGTGAAATTCCATTGAGAATTTAGGTCGGCAATTGTTGAAATATAGACTGATTTAATAAAACTTCATGAGAAAACACACATGAATCAGATTATTAACTGACTTTAATAGCACTTAATTGTGAATAAATACAGTTATCCAGGTTGTAAAATGAGGAATATTCGCACCAATTACTGAGCAGCAGGATTAACCTTTTATTTACAAGACTCAATAGCATATAAAACACGTCACATGTGGAACAGATTTAACTTAAAACTAGCGCAGACCAGACAACAGAGTCAAACTAATTGTAAATGAAAATCACAGATAATACGAATGTAACTCCCCTCCCTCCTGTATTTTGTAGTTTGTGTCCAGCTCCTCTCCCCTCCACCCCCTCCACCACCCCCCGGGGGTCACTGTCCCCCGAGTCTTCAATCTCCAACAGTGCTCTTGCTCTCTTGCCGCCAGTTGTGGACATTTGCCTTCACTTGTCCTTTTCCTGGGGCACAAACACCTTGGTGGAGCGGGAAAGCAGCTTCTGGCCACTGCTGCCATCTGGCCGCTGATCTTTCCCATGACTCCTTCAGCAATTGGAGCAAACTCCTCAAGACCAGAGAGATTGCGTCTGCGTTGACAGTGGAGACAAAGAACCAGGAGCTCCTCTTCCAGCGGATCACTTGTTTCTGCAACAACTTCCTTCTCATAAACTCTGTCAGCAAAGAGCCAGCCAAGATCTAGCAGCTCCTCTGGTGGATGGTCAGCGTATGTTTCTGTGTCTTCATTATCTCTGTTCCAGCCCGTCTGAGAAAGGAAGGTGAGAGACCTGCAATCTCCTCCTCTGGTCCAGTGGTTACCGGCTGCTCCAACCTTCTTGTGTAGAGCCAGGTTCAGTTATTTTCTCACTCAACGGGCCGATGAACAGATATTGGAAAGAAAAAGATTGGCACAACATTAAACATGAGTTCCAAAATAAAGCTCAGATATAAACAGAAACATCTTGCTGGGCAATGAACAAACAATTTTGAAGCAATAAATTGATAATGTTAAAACATGAGTAATAAATAATGATGACCATTCGGGGGAGAGTGTGTGTCTGTCCGTCTCACTGCCAATATCAGCGGGTGTGAGTGTGTGTTGGTGTGTGGCAATGAGGGTGGATGTGAACCCTCAGGGTGAGAGTTATCCAAAACACTATCACTTACTCACAAACACCTCCAACTTCCTCACATGGAAACACACACAAATACACTCTTACATTGCACACACAGAGATGCACACACAGAGATACTTCTCTCTCTTACACACACACACACACTCCTCTTTCTAACACACACTCTCCCTCACACACAAACTCTCTCACACACACACACACGCTCTCCCACACACTCTCACACATTCTCTCTCACACACACACGCTCTCCCACACACTCTCACATTCTCTCTCACACACACTCTCTCACGCCCACACACGCTCATGCACTCTCACACACGTGCTCTCTCTCACACACATGCTCTCTCGCACACATGCTCTCACGCACACATGCTCTCACGCACACACTCCACGCACAGACTCTCTCACGCACACATGGACACACTCAGACATGCACACACCCTGTCACAAGCACACCAATCTCTCTCTCACACACACACTCTCTCTCACACACACACACTCTCTCACACACACACACACACGCTCTCTCACACACACACTCACACACACACTCTATCACACACATTCTCCCTCACACACACTCTCTCTCACACACACTCTCCCTCACACACTCTCTCACACACACTCTCTCTCACACACACACGCTCTCTCACACACACACGCTCTCTCTCACACACACTCTCCCTCACACACACTCTCCCTCACACACACTCTCCCTCACACACACTCTCCCTCACACACACTCTCCCTCACACACACTCTCCCTCACACACACTCTCCCTCACACACACTCTCCCTCACACACACTCTCCCTCACACACACTCTCCCTCACACACACTCTCCCTCACACACACTCTCCCTCACACACACTCACTCTCACACACACACACTCTCTCTCACACACACACACTCTCTCACACACACACACACTCTCTCTCACACACACACACTCTCCCTCACGCACACTCTCCCTTACACACTCACACACACTCACACACACACTCTCACACACACTCTCACACACACTCTCACACACACTCTCACACACACTCTCACACACACTCTCACACACACTCTCAGGCACACACTCTCTTACGCCCACACTGTCACATGCACACCCGTACACGCTCTCCCACACACTTTCAGACAAACTCACTCTCACAGACTCTCTCTCTCAAATGCACACTCTCTTTCACACGCACACACTCTCTCTCACGCACAAACACTCTCTCGCACACACTCTCTCTCGCACACACTCTCTCGCGCACACACTCTCTCGCGCACACACTCTCTCGCACACACTCTCTCATGTACACACTCACGCACACACTCTCTCATGTACACACTCACGCAAACACTCTCACACTCTCTCACAAATGGACACACTGTCAGACATGCACACTCATCTCTCTCTCACACACACGTTCTCTCACACACGCTCACCCTCACACACATTTTTAAACTCACACACACTCCCTCACACACACACACACACACAGTCTCACACATACACAAACTCTCACACGCACACACTCTCTCACACACACACACACTCTCACATACACACACACTCTCACATACACACACACTCTCTCTCACACACACACACTCACACACACACACTCTCTCAGGCACACACTCTCTCACACCCACACTGCCACACGCACACACTCTCACACATTCTTTCTAACAAACTCACACTCACACACTCTCTCTCACACGCACACTCTCTCTCTCTCACACACGCACACACTCTCTCCCTCACACGCACACTCTCTCACATGCACACACTCTCACACGCACACACACACTCTCTCTCTCTCTCTATCACACTCTATCTCACACGGACGCATTGTCAGACATGCACACACACACTCCGTCATATGCACACAGATCTCTCTCACACACACACGCTCTCTCTCACACACGCTCTCCCTCACACACACTCTCTCTCACACACACTCTCTCTCACACACACTCTCTCTCACACACACTCTCTCTCACACACACTCTCTCTCACGCATGCTTTCCCTCACACACGATCTCTCTCTCACACGCTCTCTCTCATGCACACACTCTCACGCACGCACTCTCATGCACACTGATGCGCACACACTCTCGCTCTCTTCCACACAATCTCTCAGACAAACACACTCTCACATTCTCTCTCTCTCACACGTACACTCTCTCTCAGACACACACTCTCTCTCACACTGACTCCAGTCCCTCAAATCTCTCTCTCTCAGACGCAAACATACTAGCTCTCTCTCACACACACACCCTCCTCTTTCTCTCTCACACAAATATGCACGTATGCGCAGACACACACACACACACACTTCCCTCCCTATCTTACATTTACACACACATGCCAAAAATTGACACATTACTCTCTCTCACATACACGCACTCCACATTATTTCTCTCTCACACACATACACTCACACACATACACACTCCTCTTTCTCACACTCACTCTATCTCACAAACACACACACTCTGTAATCCCTCCAACACAGACACCCACACATTCCTATCCTGTGTCTCTCTCACACAGACACACTATCTCATAGACATGCACAAACACACTCCTCCTCTCACTCACTCACTCCTCTCTCTCACACACACACATAGATATATACACACCTGTCTATCTCTGTCACGCAGACATATACATCTTTCTTACACACACACACACTAACTCGTTTCTCTGTCTTACATTTACACACACACAACAAACATTGAAACGTTATGTCACAGACACACATTCCTCTCTCTCACACACACACACACACACACACACATATCTAGTTTCGCTCACACATACAGGCTCACACACACACTCCTCTCTCTCACACACAAACACAGCGCTCCATACTATCCCTCACACACCACACTCCTCTCTCTCTCTTTCACACACACACACACAAACTGTGAATGTGTGTGAGAGAGAAACAAGAGTTGCAATGTATGTGAGGGAGAGTGTGAAAGGAGAGTGTGTGTGAGAGACAGAGTAGAGCTGATATCTCTGTGTGTTTGTGTGTGAGAGAGGAGAGAGATTGGAATCAGTGTGTGAGCGTACATGTGTGAGAGAAACAAAGTGTGTGTGTGTGATAGAGAGTTGAGTGCTTCCATGTGTGAGTCAGAATGATGGGTGTGAGTGAGAGAGGGGGAGAGATTCTGTGTATAGGGGTGTGTGTGTGATATAAAGAAAGACTCTCCTCCTTGCTCACACACAAACAGACACACACTAACAAGCTGATCCCCAGTGTCCCTACCCAACCCGGCGCACAGCACGGACTGGCCCCCCCACACTAACTCTGTCATCTCTCTCTCACACAGACACACCTCTTTCTTTATTCCACACACACAGCCATACACACTGAATCCCTCTCACTCACATCCCTCATTCTGACACATACATGCGCTCACCTCTCTATCACACACACACACAGTGTTTCTCTCACACATGTATGCTCACAAACTGATCCCAATCTCACTCCTCTCTCTCACACACACACACATAAAGATAGCAGCTCTCCTCTATCTCACACACATTCACACTCTCACTCACACACACATTGCAACTCTTGTCTCTCTCTCACACACAGACATTCACACTGACTCCACTCTATCTCACAGACACACACACACTCTGACAATTTCTCTCTTTCACACACACAGACTCCAGTCCCTCACCTCTCTCTCTCACACACAAACATACCAGCTCTCTCTCTCACACACACACACAGCCTCCTCTTTCTCTCTCTCACACACACAGCCTCCTCTTTCTCTCTCTCACACACACAGCCTCCTCTTTCTCTCTCTCACACACACACAGCCTCCTCTTTCTCTCTCACACACACACACAGCCTCCTCTTTCTCTCTCTCACACACACACAGATTGAGCTGGCCGAGCGCTAAAGGACACAGAGTGTCTGTGGCAAGTGAAGGAAACAACAAGAGGGAAAACATACAAGACCCCTTCCTCACCAACCTGCCTGCCACAAATACATCTCTCCATGACATCAGTGGTCGGAGTGACCATTGCACACTCCTTGTGTAGATAAAGTCCCATCTTCACAGTGAGTGCTGTGTGGCACTATCACCGTGCTGTATTGGATAGATTTGGGGTTTAGGATTGAAGTAAAAGTTCAGAATCTTGTTGTAAACTAATTTCTGATGAGAGTTACAGAATGATGGGGAAAGATCACAGACAGTGCTTCTTAAAGGGACTCTGTACTGGTTGGAGTCATACCTGACACATGGGAAGATGGTTGTGGTTGTGGGGCTCAGTTATCTCAGCTCCAAGACATCACTGCAGGAGTTCCTCAGGGTAGTGTCCCAGGCCCAACTATTATGTTACCATCTAATTATAAACAATAAAAAGACAACCATTGAGGTCAGTATAATTAAAACAAGGAACAGTTTACTTAACATCTTAATCGTTGCACAGTCATTCTAATACTGCTTCCCCAGCTTGTTCCCTGGGTCACCTATCCCGGTCTCTTAAAGGGCCATAACACCCCAAACTACATATATAACACTCCTCCCCTTTAATTTCAAAAACTCTCAGTAACAACATATGTACACAATTTTAAACATTATGCAGGCATTGGAACAAACATATAAACATGGTAAGAACTGCTTACAGGAAAACACGGTAACACATGGAAAACAACCACCCCCTGCCTCAAGCATCATATCCAATCATTGGAGGACTTTGACAGAACTGAAACAAGGTCTCTCAGCATCATAGGGCAGGGTGGGTGTTACTTGTTCCTTCGATTGTAAAGACCAATTCAAAGTATCTGTTCAATTCGCATGTCATATCCTTATTTTCCATTATTAATTCTACAGGCTCACTTTCTGTGGACAAACACTCACTTTCAGTCATTTCTGTTTAAAATATCTGTGGAAACTCTCAACATCTGTCTTCAGATTTGTGGCGAGCTTTCTACTGAACTCTAAACTTCCCCTCCTTGTTCATCTTTCAGTCATTCTTTACTATTTTTGATAATCTGCCAAATCTTCTGATCTGTCACTCAAATATGTTTTATCTTTAACTTTGATACTGTCTTTATCTGTTCTCACTAACCACAGAGGGTGGGCCCTCCCCGGGAATTTATCATTCTTGTTGAATATATCTACTCTGTGGATTGTGAAATATTAAACTTATTTCAGTTTAGAATATTAGACACAGATCCTCCCTCAAAATGAATGCTAAATTCCATCACATTATGATGGCTGTTATCTCAGGGTGCCTCCAATATCAGGTCATTAATTAATCCTTATTTGTGTACCTTCCCAGGTCTAGAAGAGCCTGCTGTCGCATAGGTGGCAAAACATATTGTTCTAATAAACTATCCTGAAAATATTTATCAATTCCTCACCGAGGCTACCTTTGTCCGTCTGATTTTTGTCTTTATCTAGATTAAAATCCGGAATGATAATCACCATCTCTTTCTGACAAACTCCTTTATACCTTGTTCCTCCTGTGTGGTTACTGTTTAGGGGCCTGTCAATCCCACAAGAGACTTCTTCCCTTTATCGTTTCTCATAAATTTCTTCCTGAACCGTTTCTCCATCCAGGTTTCCTGAGCTTAGTCCATCCCTCTCTATTGTGTTAACACCATCATTAATTAATCGAGCTAGTCCTCCTCCACCTTTTCCTCACTTCCTGTCCTTCTCAAACATCTTGTACCCTTCAATATTCTGGTCCCAATCTATGTCATTCTGCAGCATAAAATGGCTCAGATTATATTCATTTATTTCCATTTTAGTATCAAAAACAATTTTTAAAAAACAAAAAGCTAAATAACCAAGAAACTGATGCTACTTCACAGTCTCACATTCACTCACTAACTCACTCTAGAAAGGTTACAGGAGTAAAAAAGGAGATGTTCCCACACCACTTCTCTGCTGTAATCTGATGATCGAAGTTGCAGTCCTGATGAGAGATCTCCTTTAGTGAAGGATCAGTGAAGGGGTTTTGACAGCCGGGGTAGAAGATGTTTGTTGGGATCCCCTTGAAAGGATGAAGTTGGTTTCTGGTCATTTCTTCAATCGATGAACACTCAGTTCCTGTGTGGGTTGAGGTTCAGGGAGAGATTCGTCTGCTCCTTGGTTTGTCCCCAGAATGGACGGATTCTTCTTGTGGTGTCCTGAGGCTTCAGAGACTGTGGTCAGAAAAGCAGTTTAATGTTTTTCCTGATGTGTCGTGTCTGGATCTCTTCCCTGGCTGTAGTCAGGATGAGTTGAATTGTTTTTACTCAAACCAATAACTAACCTCAAACCAGCAGTGGTTGTGCTCAGATTTCTCCAGAATCTGCTGCTTCGCTCGGGCTGCTGTCACCGACAGTCACAATCCCTTCTCTGTGCAATGTCCATACTGAATAAGATCCATATTCTAACTGATGTGTGCCATGCCTGACATGGCAGCATCCTCTGTAGCTGGCATCAGACCAGCTCTGAAACCCAACCTCCCAGAGTGACCCCAAACTGATTGGCCGTAACCAGGGGTGATAACCTGTCTCCAGGTGACATCACAAAGCAGCCAGCAGCCAATCACACGGCGGCCTGCAATGATGTCCCCAAGCGGCTGCAGTGGCCAGTTTGAATGGACGGGGAGTTTGTGTCCGCTCCCAGCTCCAGGCACTGGACCCTTCAACAATCTCAACACCATCAACAACTCAATGCAGCAAGAGGTCCCTCACCCCTGACATTACTGGGCTGAGTGATGGTGTGTTTCAGAGGTTGCATCATCTCATTCGCTGTTTCAAAAGGAAGAAAAATAAATTAAAATGGATTGAATTAAATTGAAAATTGAGTACAGCCACACAAAAAGCAGCACTCGTCAGCTTTTGATGGCCTCCCTCACAACGGCGCGTAGAGCTCTTGATAGTTTGCTTTCAGAACAACTCAAAGGCCATTGTGAGGAAGTCCATCAAAAGCTGCTGAGTGCTGCTTTTTGTGTCGCTGTACTCAATTTTCAATATCTAATATCTGTACTATGTTATCGATATAGATAATAATATCTATATTATCTATAGGATAATAACTGAGATCATCAACCCAGACCAAACTCGTAGAACAGGGCATTACTCTGGGGACAATCTCCACAGGCTCCTTTACATCATG
The DNA here is from genome assembly GCF_964213995.1 of Mustelus asterias. Lineage (NCBI taxonomy): Eukaryota > Metazoa > Chordata > Chondrichthyes > Carcharhiniformes > Triakidae > Mustelus > Mustelus asterias. Next base: position 1,280,677 of record NW_027590109.1, read on the forward strand.
ACTCATGCCCAAGGTCGTGGAGTTGAGACCATGGTCTTATCTTCCGACGCTGAGAAGGCCTTTGACCAGGAATCATGGGTGTTCCTATTTCAGACTTCAGACGGCCTGGGGTTTGGACCCAACTTTGTAAGATGGGTCCAGATCCTTTATTCAAATCCACAGGCCTCTGTCAGAGCGAATGGTCATATTTCTGAAGTCTTTGGACTCAAGAGGAGGACAAGACAGGATTGTCCTCTGTCCCCCCTTCTGTTCACTATGTGCATAGAATCCTGAGCACAAATGGTGAGAGACAGTCAGGACATAAAAGGTGTTCTCGCTGGAGAAGAAGAGCACAAATTGACATGTTCTGATGACATCCTGCTATATTTATCAGATCCTACAACATCCATACTCTTTCTGAAAAGAGAATATTATAAAGTTTGGCGAATACTCAGGTTACAAAGTTAATGTTGATAAAACTGAAGAAATGGAAATAACTTCCCTGAAATGACTTCCCTGCTTTTCAAAACTGTGCCACAATTGATAACTTCCTCTGTAAATTTAGAAACCCTACAGTGCAGAAGGAGGCCATTCGGCCCATTGTGCCTGAACCGTCAACAATCCCACCCAGGCCCTATTCCTGTTACCCCACATATTTACCCTGCTAATCCCCCTGACACTAAGGGGCAATTTACCATGGCGAGTCAACCTAAACTGCACATCTTTGGACTGTGGGAGGAAACCGGAGCACCCGGTGAAAACCCACTCAGACACGGGGATAATTCTCTCTGGACCCTCACCAGTGGTGAGCAGAGCTGTACACTCGATCCTAACTGTGGTCTAAATAGTGTTTGATATAGCTCAAGCAGAACCTGCCCTGCTCTGGTATTCTATACATCAGCCAGTAAAGGAAAGTATTCCATCTGCCAGTCGAATCCACCTGATCGAGCTGTCCTGCTACCCTCAGGAATCAGTGGACACTCACTCTAAGTTCCCTCTATTCACACACACAGGGAGATCGTATTAGAGAAAGGGTGGGGATTGTTATGGGAGATTGAAAGGCCCAATGTGTCATATGGTCTCAATCTGATGTCTCTCTGCCTCAGAATTATTCAACACCGGCTCGGAGTGTGTGCATCACCAGAATCAAACACACGCCGCTATTCTTTACATCCAACTCTGTAGCTCGGCCTGGTGTCCCCTTTGCCACATCAGGGTGTGGTGTGAGTTTGGATCTCTCCATCATATTGGGAGTCACCGGCAATGTCCAATTGCAGAACAAACTTCCACTTTGTTCCAATGATGTTTAACCTTGGACTGAGCCATTGTTTTAATGTGGACCTGGTCACCGCCCATCACTGAGATTGACCTGAACCTGTCAATAAATGTTCCATTGTTTTGTAAATAAAGATTGTGACATTTGCAGCGTCTGTGCCTCTGGTTTGTGTCTGTGTTGGTTGCTCACAGTTGGCGATGGGGCAATGTTAAATGGACAGTTTAATGGGATTGGAGAACCATTTGGATTTATAAAAGTGTTGCCCCGGGGCTGGGGAATGGCGGCGATGGGGAAAGATTGGATTGGCCAGGGTTGTGTTGCTGGGAACACAGGAGGCTGAGGGGTGAGTGAACTGAGGTGTCCAGAATGGTGAGGGTGGGAGACAGGGTGGAGAGGAAAGGGCAGTTTCCCCCGAGCAGAGAGAGGTGACTTACCCGGGGGGGGCAGTGGGGGGGCTGCCACAGATTGAAGGGGATTGCTGGCAGCATTAGAGGGGACATTAGGAAGAAGCTTTTCACTCAGAGGCTGCTGCCTGTCTGCAATTCGCTGCCTAAACTGGAGCTTCAGACACAAAGCCCGGGGCTTCACTCCATCAGCAGCCGCACCTGGAGCTGAAATGCTGCCGGCTGGAAACAGGGGGCTGGGGGCTGCCGGACTGGAAGCTGCGGTTACAATGGGCGGCTAGTTTCCATTCCCCGAGCTGCTGCCGCTCTGATGGGCTGAATGGCCTCTTTCTGCGCCGGGGGCCCGGCTTCCATTCCCGGTTTGCGGCTGCGCCAGCAGCACTCACCGCCGGCGGCCATCTTGCGTTGCCAGGGGAGACGGCTCGCGGCCATCTTGCGTTGCCAGGGGAGACGGCTCGCGGCCATCTTGCGTTGCCAGGGGAGGCGGCTTCAATGCGGCGGCGGCCCGCGCGTGGCCCTCCGGGAGAATCCCCCTCCCGCACATGCGCACCGGTGGGTAGATGTGAATCTGTATCCCAATACACGCGACAATAATAAATCAAATCAAATCAAAATCCTCCCAACTCTTTCCTCCACGATAGATCGCAGCATTTAAAGAACACACCCAGGGCCCAGTGCTGAGTCTGAGGGTATCTGACTACAGTAAGGTGAGTGATACAGGAGGGTCTCACTGTCTGAGGGAGGTGAGTCTTAGCCGGGGGTGCGTGAGTGACCCAGGTTAATCTGACACTCCAGGGACAGTTGGAATGGAGCTTTCCCCCGGGCTGTCCCCTCCCCGTGTCTGCGTGGGTTTCCTCCGGGTGCTCCGGTTTCCTCCCACAGTCTGAAAGACGTGCTGGTTAGGGTGCATTGGCCGTGCTAAATTCTCCCTCAGTGTAACCCGAACAGGCGCCGGAGTGTGGGCGACTAGGGGATTCTCACAGTAACTTCATTGCAGTGTTAATGTAAGCCTACTTCTGAGACTAATAAATAAAGTGAAACTGAAGGTGAAGGTGCTGCTGTGACAATGCACTCTTGTTTAAACACTCTGCAATGCTGAGACTGGGAGAAGTGACCAACAGGGGGCAGCATTGCAGCTTCTGTCCCCCTATTGAAACTGGGATTGTTGCTCCATCTGCTGCACAATCCCAACCCCATCCACTGGGGGCAACCTGGACAATGGCTGCAGACAGACCTCACTGCGCACGCGCCGCAATGACACCCCCCCCGCCGGCGGCCATTTTGCGTTGCCAAGGGAGACGGCCAGCGGCTATATTCCCTTGCCAAGGAAGATGACGGCGGCGACCATCTTGCTGTTGCCAGGGGAGACGGCATCAATGCGGCGGCGTCCCGCGCGCTGGCCTCTGGGAGCATTCCCGTCCCGCACATGCGCACAGGCAGCCCCCGGGAGCGTTACAGAGACGCCTGGTGGCCGGGAAGGGCAATAGCAGCAGCACAGTCTCTGCCCAAAGGCTTCCCCAGTTCAGCTGCTCAGAGACACTGGGAATGTCTTCAAGTGGAAACTTCAGCTTCTCACATTCACCCCCTGTGTTCAGTCATTGTTTCCTAGGCAACCTCTGTAGTGACATCACTAACAACCTGTTCACATTGAAGGCCATGGCAATCTGGACCATTCGGCTTCAAAGACATTGAGCTTTGAAATTTCAATTGAAATGTTGGAGATGAGAGTTTATTGCTGCAAGTCATGTTGCATGTGGAACGCTCATGATGCCACAATTAGAGCGGTGCAGACATCTCACAGGGTTGTGTGACTGGAGGAGATGTCAGAGACGGGCTGGTTAAATATAGAGGGACACGGTCTGAAGCTAAGTTTTGGGTAAAAGATGGCAGTAATGTTGTGACATTAATTTAGCTTAAATTAAATAACCGCTGGAATTTAAATTAGAGCCTGATTTAATCAAACATTTAAAATAAAGAGGTAAAGGATAATAAAGAACAAGTTTTTCTGCTGGTTGGGACTCCAGGACTTGGGGACATTTGGATGTTAGCCTCAGTTTAGGATTTTAGAAATGTAGCAATGAAATCATTGCCAGATGTGGTGTGGAGTTAGTTTGAAACAATCTTCTGCAAATGGCTATTGATGCTCAGTCATTTGTTATCATTTTAAATCTGGGGTTGATAGATTTCCCTTAGTCCAAGGGGTAAAGAGGTAGAGAGTTCGATCACAGATCAGCCATCATGTTATTGAATACTGGAACAGGATTTCAGGAAGATTGTTCCAGATTCCAAACAGCCTCTCGGTGAAGTGCTTTTTCTCACTTCACTTCTGATCCATTTCCCCATCAATTAGAATCGGTGCCCTCTAGTTCCTGACCATCTCTTGAGAGGGAAGAGTTTCTCACTCTTTAACCAGTCCATAATTCTTAGGATCTTGAATCTCTCTATCAAGTCTCCTCTCAGCCTTATTTTCTCTGGGGTGCGGGGAGAAAACATTCATTTCCACATCCTTCCCATTATCAAACTCTGACCATTTGGAATACTGCGTCCATTTCTGGTCGCCGCACTACCAGAGCCCTGAGGGTGCTGGGGGCCTGGAATGCGCTGCCAGGCAAGGTGGTGGAGGCGGACACACTGGGAACGTTTAAGACTTATCTAGATAGCCACATGAACGGAGTGGGAATGGAGGGCTACAAAAGAATGGTCGAGTTTGGACTAGGGAGCGGCACGGGCTTGGAGGGCCAAAGGGCCTGTTCCTGTGCTGTACTGTTCTTTGTCCTTTGTTCAAAGGGGAACAGATTTCAAAATGAAATGAAAGTGCAAATGCCTTGTGACTGTCCCAGTATTAAATTAATGAAACACATCAAAGCATTTTTGGTGGGGGGAGTGGGTGGGGACGGGTTTACTCCAGAGGCTGGGCTGTAAAGAAACAGGGGAGGCTCCCCACTCCCCCATCCATTCCCTGATCTGTGTCTCTCCCTCTGCGTTTAACCCCACCTCCAGCTGTGCTTCTGACTCATTTTACAAACCGCACCAACACTGAGAATCTCCCTCATTCGATATCAATACATTCAATCTCAGCAATGAAGCTTCTATCACCCCCGCCCCCCTCTCTGTCTCTTTCACTCTCCCCCCAGATCTAGACCTATCCAATACACAATCTCTGCACCCCTCCCTCTTCTGCTCTGGATAATCTGTCCTGATCTCTGCTGTTTCTCTATCTCAGTGTGAATCTGGACTGAAGTGCTCTCTCTGATAAGTTGCTGTCTGACCGTTTAAAATAATGATGTACGCTGTGCATCATGTTTTAAAGCTCAGAATGAGAAGAGAACAGTGGGAGGGGGAGCATGGAAAACCCACAATCCCACCCTGAAGTGGCTGCTGCACATTTTATTGAACCATTGAATTCAGCCACTTAAACCCTGTTCAGGAATTAAGGAAATGCAAAGGTGCCCCTGAGATTAGGCCTTGAATTGAGGCCGAGCCACACAGGCCTTGAATTGAGGCCTACTCACACAGGCCTTGAATTGAGGCCTACTCACACAGGCCTTGAATTGAGGCCTACGCACACAGGCCTTGAATTGAGGCCGAGTCACACAGGCCTTGAATTGAGGCCTAGTCACACAGGCCTTGAATTGAGGCCGAGTCACACAGGCCTTGAATTGAGGCCTAGTCACACAGGCCTTGAATTGAGGTCTAGTCACACAAGCCTTGAATTGAGGCCAGGTCACACAGGCCTTGAATTGAGGCCAAGTCACCCGGGCCTTGAATTGAGGCCTAGTCACACAGGCCTTGAATTGAGGCCCAGTGAAACAGAACAATCCTTTAAATCCACAAATCCCAGCGCCCTGTCTAAAAACACAAGTAGGACTCTGGGATTGAGAACAAGCTTTTCCCCCAGGCTCAGGAATGTGAATTTCAGCTCCCTCTCCCTCCCGAGTGCTTCGCAGTGAGAGGGAGACTGAGAATGTTACAAAGAGAAACTCAGTAAAAGTAGATTGAAGCGCTGCCCTGGGCTCTCACACAGCACCGTGACATTACTGAGAGTAAAACACAGGCACTGTCCATTTGGCCAATTAAACCGGGTCCCAATCGCAGCCTTTTTCATTCCAAGCCCCTGTGAGAACTCGATCGAAACGCCCTCTCTGCAGCTCTGCCTTACCCTGTTCCTCTCCATATCCCACCCTCCTTTCACTCAATCTTTTATGTTTAAAATGTGGACACTGATACAGTGTGAGGAATATGGGGCAGGGAGGAGGCACAGAGCATGAGTGGACAGCAAGATCCCACACAGTCTGAACGTGGCCAGATACAATGTGATATTTAAGTGAGGATTGAGGTGAAGTCAGTGGGAATGAGGGACCACACCTCTCCCTCTCTCTGCCCCTCTTCCTTCCACCCCTCCCCAGTTAAAATAAGGGGACATCACTCCAGGTTTGGTGCTGTTTGTACATTTGACATGAACAGGGAACCTTCCACTTCCAGCACAGTCACTCCTCTCTGTTTCTCTCTCTCTAATTCCCCCTCTCTCTTACCTCCATCATCTCTGTCCCTATCCACCCCCCTCTTCTCTCTCTCCTGCACTTGATGATCTATCTCTGTTCTCTCTCCCTCTCTCTGCCTGTTTATCTCCCCCTATCTCTGTACGTACCCATCGCCCTCCTCTCTCTCTTGCCTGCTCTGGATAATCTCTCTCTCTCTGACGATGAATCTGGATTGAAATGCTCTCTGAAAGGTGTCTGTCTGACCATTTTAAATCATGTCACCCTGTGACCACTGTTTGTGTTGATCACTGATTCACATTGAGAAATGAGGCTGGGGGCAGTGGTGGGAGATGGAAGCAATCACAGTCAGTTGTCAGTGCACTGAATTTGGGGAGCGGAACCACGGTCTCCCAGCAGGATAGGCTGCAGGGAAAATACTCACAGCAAGATCCCACAAGCAAACTGCTCTGTTACCCTCCCGTTCCCCCTCTCTCACTGTTACCCTCCAGTTCCCATTTCTCTCTCTGATAACTCACAATCAAAGGAGAACGATGGGAGACAGAGAGAGCGAGAGCAGGAAAACCCACAATCTCATCCTGAATAAAATGAATTATTTTGCTTTTAACCATGGAGTTCTCCCACTTCAGCACAGACACTGTTCGGGAATGAAGCAAATACAAAAGGACACTCTGAGGGCCCTCTGAGATTAGGCCTTGAATTGAGGCCTAGTCACAGAGGCTGCATTAAACCTCGGGGACAGAGAACAGTTTTCTCCCCTTGCTCCCCCAGTGAATGAGGACAATCCTCTCCAGCCCCGAAACTGCCCCAGACACGACTGGAAGGAGTGAGAGGGAAAAGGGACCCAGTGATTCCCAAAGACACAACTTTGCAGCTTTCTCTCATGCCTTCCAAAGAGAAATAGGTTGAAACACTGTAATTGAACCTTAGACAAACGGTACAGTCACTGTCAAGCTGCTTTTCTCATTACTTACTGCAGACGAATTGAAGACATCCAGGAGGAGGAAGTTGAGCAGAACCCAGAGTTCGTGCAGGTTGTTCTGAAGTGGTGAATCCGTGAGCAATAATCCATTTGTTATTTTGAATTCTCTCACTATTTCAGAGAGCTGTAAATTTAGCAGATTTAAAAACATGACTGTACAAACTGGGTACAAGTTTGAATCATACTCCTGGCACAACTGTAGATTCAGACTGCAGTTAAAAGTTCGCTGATCTTTTAGGTGTTTATTCGTGTCTGTCATTTCTCCAATGAATTCAGATATAGTGGCACCAAATGCTTTGCATTAGGAAGCAAAAAGCAAGTGTAGTAATAGTACATCAAGATTACAAACGGTTATCTATAACTTGCAAGACGGGAATATGGAAACTTCCAGAGCTGTCCACAATTGAATGGCATTTCTTTCAAATCGAAGCAATGGTTGTGGAAGGAGCAGCTGGTTAAAAAGCAATGGTTGTGGAAGGAGCAGCTGGTTAAAAAGCAATGGTTGTGGAAGGAGCAGCTGGTTAAAAAGCAATGGTTGTGGAAGGGACAGCTGGTTAAAAAGCAATGGTTGTGGAAGGAGCAGCTGGTTAAAAAGCAATCTAGTTCCATTTTCAAAATAATTAATATATAATGTGAGCAGTTGGGGTCCGTGCACAGATTCCTGCAGAACCCCACTAGACACTGACTGCTAATCAGAAAAAGGCCCATTTATCGCCAACTCTTTGCTTTCTATCAGTGAACCAGCTTTCTATCCGTCTCAAAACATTGCCTGTAATCCCATGTGCTTTCACTTTACATGGCAGTCTGCGATGTGAGACCTTGTCGAAAGCCTTCTGAAAGTCTCAATAAACACATCTGCTCACGTCACTTTCTGAACAGTAATGTCTGGGGGACACCTACCCACACTGGACCTGGCCGTAAGGGACCGGGCGGTAAGGGACACAAGACACAGCAATACCTCTCCACCCACTTCCCTAAACTCCCACACTTAGCCCAGCTCTCAGTGCTTCACTCTCTGCAGCTTGCACTCTGTGGAGCTCCCTGAGTGGGCACATTTCACAGGCCTCAGTTTGGTAGTTTATATTTGCCCGTGTCCAACTCATGAACCTGATTGAAGTCACTGCCCCCCCTCCCCCTCTAGGTCTGAGTAACCGCCGAGGGCTGACCACCTTGGAAGCCTTTTTTGGAGTTTCAATGCTGGGTCCGGTTCCTGCTGCTCAGCCTCGGAAGTGAGTGGGGTTCAGCAGACCGGAGCTAGCCTCTTCCACCATGAGCGTGTGGCCCGAGTTCCCTTTATCGGGTGACAATGTGATCGAGAGGCTAAACCCACTGTGTCCATTTCAGACTCCGAGGTTCCCACTGGCGGAGATGAGGAACAGGAGCCGGAGTGCCTGGAATTCTTTCCAAAGTTCCCGCTGTGCTGGGAATTGCTTTTTCCTGCACGGCTTGGGGCTTCATGGCTTGTAGATGATTGAAGCATTCCCATAGGATGGTATCTCCCAAGCGGACTTGATAGGAAACTGGCCCTGTTCCAGACTCGACCGTGCCTCATAACCACGTGGATCCATTGCCATGATTCTTTACCAATAACCTATCTCCTGCCTTTAGGTGCCTCTCCCGGCTGGTGGGAACGGCACTGGGTGTTAGCTCCCACCTTCAGAAGGTCAGACTTAACATTGGGCGGAGTGAACTTCCCATCAACAACTCTGCTGGGGCTATTCCAGTTGTTGAAGAGGGGAGGTCGGGGGGAGGTTGGAGGGTGTCATTCTGTAATTGAAGATGAAATCTGGATGGTTTGGTGTCCAAAGAGACTGGGGGATGGTATTTTGAACCTGCTTTTACTGTTTGGGCCGCTCTTTCTGCCAGGCCATTGGATGATGGGTAATATGACACTGTAAGAAGTTTAACAACTCCAGGTTAAAGTCCAACAGGTTTATTTGGTAGCAAAAGTGGCTTTTGCTACCAAATAAACCTGTTGGACTTTAACCTGGTGTTGTTAAACTTCTTACTGTGTTTACCCCAGTCCAACGCCGGCATCTCAACATCATAATATGACACTGCCCAAACGTGTCAAATTCTGTCCAACTTCATCGAATGCACAAATTCCTGGCTGATGAAGGGTGGCCCATTTTCAGGACCTAACATTTCCGGGATCCCGGGTGTCATGAAAGAGGTGTGAAGTTTCTCCACTCTTGTCCTTGTGTTTGAGTAACTCACCCTGTGAACGGCCATCTATTTTGAATCAGCATCTACCATTTCAGGAACATAGACCCCATGAACGGACCGGCACTCTCCGTGTGCAGCCACGTCTCCGGATGTCCTGGCCATTCCCAAGTGTGAAGAGTAGTAATTGGTGGTACTTCTGCCCTTGTTGATATTGTCGACACTGACCCACGGGCAAATATTCGTATCCATACCTGGCCACCAGACATGGCAACTGTTTGTTATTTATATTTGAAAGTCCAATAGAAAGAGTCAGGGGTCTTGTAGTTGTAGTTTCCTCTCAGGGTCTAATGAGTTGAAGAATTGAAGTAAGGGGAGCTTTCAGCAGATTGATGAGCTGCTGCCTGAAGTGAGTCTGTGTCACAGCATAAATGGCAGTGTTTGTACAACAACTTGTGAGTTGCAACATGAAACCAAATTCCATAACATAGAAATCTAACCATACCGACCGATTGCCCAAATAATACATCCGACGCCATATAGAATAAACCATTAATGTCGACCATAAGAGGATGAAATTGGCTGAGATAACAAACAGTAAAATGATGGATTTCCTGCGACTCTCCATCTCTGGGTCTCTGGGATTCTCCCCACTGCTGTGAGCCCGGAGTCTCCTGCGGGCTCTGCTGCTCATTAAAATGTGTCTGACGGTGAAAACGTTGAGCAGCAGAATCAGGACGAACGGGACAGCCGGGGTTAGAATGTGGTGGAGGAACTCGATTGTTCCCCAGACCGGAGATTCCACAACATCCATTGTGACCTCACAAAACCAGGGGACGTTCCCCAGCAGATATCTATTTAATAACATAAAATACCAGAAGATGTTCTTTAAACAGCTCAGCACCGTCACTGTTCCCAGAACCACAGCCGCCGGTTTCTCACTGCAATATTTACTCTTCAGCTTGGGGCAGCAAATGGCCACAAATCGATCAAAGGTGAAAGTGACGGTGAACCAGACAGAACAGTCAGTGGCTGCATAAAGCAGGACGGCGTGGATGTTACACACGGGGAGCGACAGCAGGAAATCAAACTGTTCCCGATAAAGAATGGGAATGTGTCTGAATATCAGGTCGAGGATAACGACCAGCAGATCCCCCGCTGACATGGCCACCAGGTAACGAGTCACACATTTGGACAGACCACAGTTTCTGCTCGTCAGGGTCACAATTGTGATCATGTTCACTGTCAGGAAGGGAAATAAAGAATAAAATTAGACAGGATTCAGGGAAAGAAGTTACCATTTGGACTGAGGATGGGTTGAAATAAAAAAGAATGTACACACATAAAATCACTTATTTTTTTTAAACCAGCACGTCTTTTGCAGTGTGAGAGGAAAGTGGAGCATCCGGAGGAAACCCACACAGACACGGGGAGAAGGTCCAAACTCCACACAGACAGCGACCCAAGCCTGGAATTGAACCCAGGTCCCTGACGCTGTGAATCAGCAGTGCTAACCACTGTGTCACCGTGCAGTCCATGGTAGCAACACACTGGTATACATTTGGGAGAGAGCTTTCCGGAGAGTCCACAACATTGACCCTCACTCAGCTACAAGGATGAGGGAGTAAACCCTGACAGAAAATCCAGACTGGAGTCCTGTAGATGGTAATCTGTCGTCTCTCAGACAGTTTACTGACAACCCCTGCAACAGAGCTGGGACCAAAGAGGGCTGGTTTGACCCTTGCCTCTGGACAATACTAACAATTGGCAGAGGGAGATCCTGATGCATTGACAGCACGGAATCTCTATTATATTTACACAGAACTGTACCCTGGAGAGGAGATCACAGCATTGTGGCCACTGTTAGCACAACACAGGAAAAAATAGTAATCTCACACTCGATTGGCACAGAACACAACTTCCAGTGTTTGCTTTCAAGAGTGGGAGAAAGCTTCAGGGTTCAGCGAATCGCTATCGTCCATAATGCTCAGTGCGATTACTGCTGTCCCACGTTGGTCTACTGGACCAGTGCAGCTGCATCAGTCCTCTCTCGGCAGGAAGGTTGCCAATCTATGCACCAGGTCAAACTCAAACAAAGGCCAGTACCAAAGGAAAAGCCAAGCAGGCTGCCTTAATGCCTATCGTCCGGTGACTCTGATGTCCAATATTATGAAATGCATCAAAAGGTTAGTCATGGTATGAATCAGTTCCGGCTTCCCAGATTGCCTGGATCCACGACAGTTCACCGACATCCACAACAGGTCCACAATGCCATCTCCCTGGCCCGACAGTGAACCCTGGAACACAGACTCGTGTTTATCAACTACAGCTCAGCCTGCAACACCATTAGTCGTACGAAACTCATGTCCAAAGTCCGTGGCCCTGCAATTGGATCCTGAACTTCCGAATCCATAGACAGCAAAATTAAGGACAATCAACAACATCTCCTCCACAATCATCCTGAACAGCGGTGCCCCGTAAGGCTGCATCCTCAGCCCCTTACTGTCCTCCTTATACACTGGTGACTGTGTGGCCAAATTCCCCTCCAACTCCATTTCCAAGTTTGCTGATGACACCTGCAGTGGGTCGGAGGAAGAGACAGAGAATCTGGTGAACTGGGGCGACAACAATAATCTCTTCCTCAATGTCAACAAAGCAAATTGACTTCTGGAAGCCTAATGGAGTACATGCCCCTATCTACATCAATGGGATGAAGTTGAAATAGTCGAGAGCTTCACGTTTTAGGGTCCACATCACGAAACACCTTTCCTGGTTCCTCCATGACGTCCCTATAATTAAAAAAAGTCTCCGAACACCTCTATTTTCTCAGAGGTTTACAGACATTTGGCATGTCAGCTGCGACTCTCACCAACTTTTACAGATGCACCATAAATAACATTCTCGCTTGGTATGGCTCCTGCTCTGTCCAAGACTGCGAGAAACTTCAAAGCTTGGTGAATGCAGACCAGTCCATCACTCAAACTAACCTCCCACTCATTAACTCTGTCGAAACTTCCCGTTGCCTCACAAAAGCTGTTTGTAGTGTACATTGATGGTCTAGACATGAATGTGTGAGGTGTGATCAGTAAGTTTGCAGATGATACAAAAATTGGTGGTGTGGTAAATATTGAGGAGGAAAGCCTTAGATTACAGGAATCATAGAATCCTACAGTGCAGAAGGAGGCCATTCAGCCCATCGAGTCTGCACTGGGCACAATTCAGGAATAGCGCACAACGGACATCAACTCTTCTCACTTGTTCCATCAGAGAAAAAGATAAAAAATGTGTGAGGTCATGGACCAACCGACTCATAGAATCACTACAGTGCAGAAGGGGGCCATTTGACCCATCGAGTCTACACCGACAACAATCCCACCCAGGCCCTATCCCCAAAGTCCCACATATGTACCCTGCTAATCCCCCAAACATACATATCCCAGGACGCTAATGGGCAGTTAACATGGCCAATCAACCTAACCTGCACATTTTGGACTGTGGGAGAAAACCGCAGCATCCGGAGCAAACCCATGCAGACACGGGTAGAATGTGCAAATTCCACACAGACAGTGATCCAAGACAGGAATCGAACTCAGGTTCCTGTGAGACAGCAGCGCTAACCATTGTGCCACCATGCTGCCGACTCAGGAACAGCTTCTCTGCTGCCACCAGACGTTTGAATGGACCCACATTGCATTAAGATGATCTTTTCCTACATCCTAGCTATGACTGCAACATTACATTCTGCCCTCTCTCCTTCTCTATGTACAGTATGCTTTGTCTGTATGGCACTCAAGCAACAACACTTTTCACTGTATATCCAATGTTATGAAATGCATCAAAAGGTTAGTCATGGCATGAATCAATTCCGGCCTCCCAGATTGCCTGGATACAGTACAGTTCACCAACCTCCCCAACAGGTCCACAGACACCATCTCCCTGGCCCAACACTGAACTCTGTAACACTGTAACCCTGAACATAGAGAAGGAGAGAGTGCAGAATGTAATGTTGGACTCAGAGCGAGGGTGGAGAATAAGATCATCTGAATGCGATGTGGGTCCATTAAAACGTCAGATGGCAGCAGACAAGAAGCTGTTCCTGAGTCGGCAGCATGGTGGCACAATGGTTAGCACTGCTGTCTCACAGGGACCTGAGTTCGATTCCCGGCTTGGATCACATATTTATTATACGTGAAAATAATAAACCAAATCAATTCAAATCAAATCAGTCTTTCACATCTCAAGCTGAAACATCAGCACGATGTGCCCTGGCCTTACCAATCAACTTATGCAGGTTGATGATGTACACGGGACGGCTGTGACCGAGACTGAATTTACAAGGCTGAATGTGGACATTGGGGAGCTGCGAGAAACTGGACTTGCTCACAGTGGATTCTTTCCAGAGGAACACCACACGTTCTTGTAATAGGAGAAATCCCAAAAGCGAGTTGTGAGAATGGAACAAAGTTAAAAAAAAAGCTGGTGCTGATGGAATCCCAGGAATTGAAATGGGATCCCTGATGCTGTGAGGCAGCAGTGCTAACCACTGTGCCATACTGCCATCCTGCAAGGTGCCCTGGAGATATCCAAGATCACGGCCAGGACACCATCATCACCTTGGGGTCCGGGTCCATAGGACTCTTAAATCGGCCTCGCAGGTGGAGGATGCGGTCAAGAAGGCGTATGGCGTACTGGCCTTCATTAATCGAGGGATTGAGTTTAGGAGTCGGGAGATAATGCTGCAGCTTTATAGGACCCTGGTTAGACCGCACTTGGAGTACTGCGCGCAGTTCTGGTCACCTCATTACAGGAAAGATGTTGAAGCCATTGAAAGGGTGCAGAGGAGATTTACAAGGATGTTGCCTGGATTGGGGGGCATGCCTTATGAGGATAGGTTGAGGGAGCTTGGTCTCTTCTCCCTGGAGAGACGAAGGATGAGAGGTGACCTGATAGAGGTTTACAAGATGTTGGGAAGTCTGGATAGGGTAGACTCTCAGAGGCTATTTCCAAGGGCTGAAATGGTTGCTACGAGAGGACACAGGTTTAAGGTGCTGGGGGGTAGGTACAGAGGAGATGTCAGGGGTAAGTTTTTCACTCAGAGGGTGGTGGGTGAGTGGAATCGGCTGACGTCGGTGGAGGTGGAGGCAAACTCGTTGGGGTCTTTTAAGAGACTTCTGGATGAGTACATGGGATTTAATGGGATTGAGGGCTATAGATAGGCCTAGAAGTGGGGAATGTGATCGGCGCAACTTGTGGGCCGAAGGGCCTGTTTGTGCTGTGGCTTTCTATGTTCTATGTTCTATATCCGTAGTAGGGAAATGATTGGAAAACAATCTGAGGGACAGAATTAATCTCCACTTCGAGAGGTAAGGATTTATGAACAATAGTCAGCATTTATTTGACAGGGGGAGATCATGTCTAACAATTTGCTGGAATATATTGAGGAGGTGACTGGATGAGGAGATGAGGGAAGTGCAGTCGATGTAGTCTACGTGTTCTTCAGAAGAGCTTTTGACAAATATGGAAGACTGAACAAGGAAGTGATTCCGATTGGAACCAGGTCAATTTGGTAAATTATATTCAAAATGGCTGAGTGGCAGAGGGCAGAGGGTGATGGTGGAAGGTTGTTTGTGTGACTGCAAGCCTGTGTTCAGTGGGGTTCCACAGGGATCGATGCTGGGTCCCTGGCTGTTTGTAGTGTACATTGATGGTCTCGACATGAATGTGTGAGGTATGATCAGTAAGTTTGCAGATGATACAAAAATTGGTTGTGTGGTAAATATTGAGGAGGAAAGCCTTAGATTACAGGAATCATAGAATCCTACAGTGCAGAAGGAGGCCATTCAGCCCATCGAGTCTGCACTGAGCACAATCCCACCCAGGCGATATCCCCTGAACCCCATACATTTACCCAAGCAATTCTCCCTGACAGTAAGTCCAGTGTATCCTGGCCAATCCACCTAACCCACAAGTCTTCCGACTGTGGGCGGAAACTGGAGCACCCAGAGGAAACCCATGCAGACACGGGGAGAATGTGCAAACTCCACACAAATGTGGTCCAAGCCAGAAATGGAACACACGTCCCTGGCGCTGTGGGGCAGCAGTGCTAACCACTGTGCCACCGTGCTGAGGAAACTGAAAGGCTGGGCAAATGGGCAAATGTAATTTACACCTGACGAATGTGAGGCCATGCATTTGGGACGACTATCCGGACAAGGAAATGCACCATGTCCGGTCGAGTGTGAGGAAGTGCAGAGGACCAGAATGAATTTGGGGTGCAGATATGTGGATCCTTAAAAGCAGCAAAACAGGTAGATGAGGTGGTTAAGACGACATGTAGGATACTTGCCTTTAGCAGCCGCAGCATAGAATATAAGAGCCGGGAGGTGATGATGGAAGTTTATAAAACGCTGGTTAGACCAGAGCAAGAGAACTGTGCACAGCTCTGGTCATCACACTACAGGAAGGATGTGATTACACTGGAGACGGTGGAGAGGAGATTCACCAGGATGCTGCCTGGGCTGGAGAGTTTCAGCTATGAGGAGAGGCTGGTTAGGCTGGGTTATTTACCTTAGAGCAGAGACGGCTGGAGGTGGAGTGGGTGTAGTGGGTGGTGGTGGGGAATGCTTTCAGGTGGGGGCGGGGGGTGGGGGGGGGAGCTGAGTGATATGAACACAATTATGTGGCACACGGATAGGAAGAAACCTTTTCCCTTTAGTAGAGGTGTCAATAACCAGAGGGGCGTGGAGTTAAGGTAAAGGGCAGGTGTTTGTGTGGATTTGAGGGAAAATGTTTTCATCCACAGGGTGATGGGATCTGCAGCTCACGGCCTGAAAGGATGGTAGAAGCGGGAAAAACCACAAGAGGCATTTAGATCAGCAACTCAAACGCCAGAGCATATAATTATTAAACTAGAAAGAGTGCAGAAAAGATTTCCGAGGATGCGACTGGGACTTGATGGATTGAGTTATAAGGATAGGCTGAATAGACTGGGACTTTTTTCTCTGGAGCGTAGGAGGCTGAGGGGTGATCTTCTAGAGGTCTATAAAATAATGAGGGGCACAGATCAGCTCAATAGTCAATATCTTTTCCTAAAGGTAGGGGAGTCTAAAACTAGATGGCACAGGTTTAAGGAGAGAGGGGAAAGATACAAAAGTGTCCAGAGGGGCAATTTTATCACACAGAGGGTGGTGAGTGTCTGGAACGAGCTGCCAGAGGCAGTAGTAGAGGCGGGTACAATTTTATTTTTTAAAAGCGTTTAGATAGTTAAATGGGCACGATGGGTATAGAGGGATATGGGGCAAATGTGGGCAATTGGGATTAGTTTAGGGGTTTAAAAAGAAAGGGCAGCATGGATAAGATGGGCCGAAGGGCCTGTTTCCATTCTGTAAACTCTATGACAAGGCTATGGATCGAGTGCTGGAAAATGGGATTGGATTGGATAGGTGTTTGATGACCTATTCAGACATAATGGTCGAAGGGCCTCATTTTGTGCTGTTAAAACTCGATGGCTGTTGGACCACCCACAGCAGTGGCCCCATCACTTGCAGCTCTCACAGCGCTGGCTGGGATACGGACCACCTCCCAAACCTATCTGGTTGCAAATGCGCAATTGCAGCCAGCAGTGAGCTGCCTGGTCTGAGAGAGACATCTGTCAGCTCTCTGCTGCTGCAGCGAGCCTCAACACAGCAGCTGCCCCCAGGTAGTCCGGGGGTCCTCAGCTCTTTCTGAGCAGCCCCCGACCAGATATAGACCCAGCCCCCTCCCCACCACCTGGACCAATCACCGCCCCTTCCCCCACACCAATTGCATGCAGAGTGTCAGCAGGGCACGCCTCCTTAACCCACTGTGCAGGCAGAGAGGCAGCAAGATCCCCCTCCCTACCCCACTGTGCAGGCAGAGAGGCAGCAAGACCCCCTCCCTACCCCACTGTGCATGCAGAGAGGCAGCGAGACCCCTCCCTACCCCACTGTGCATGCAGAGAGGCAGTGATGCCCCCCTCCCTACCCCACTGTGCATGCAGAGAGGCAACCAGACCCCCTCCCCACCCCACTGTGTATGTAGAGAGGCAGCGAGACCCCCTCCCTACCCCACTGTGCATGCAGTGAGGCAGTGAGACCCCCTCCCTACCCCACTGTGCATGCAGAGAGGCAGCGAGACCCCCACACTACCCCCACTGTGCATGCAGAGAGGCAGCGAGACCCCCTCCCTACCCCACTGTGCATGCAAAGAGGCAGTGATGCCCCCCTCCCTGCCTCCACCAATCACGTTCGGTGTGGCAGCGAGACCCCCTTCCTACCCCAATGTGCATGCAGAGAGGCAGTGATGCCCCCCTCCTTACCAACACCAATCACGTGCAGAGTGGCAGCGGGGACCACCCCACCCCACAGACAGCGGGCAGTGTGGTAACGGCACCCTCTCCCACCCAGCAACTACGTTCAGAGTCGGCCCCGCTACCTTCAGGCTCCGCCCCTGTAGACCCCACCACCTCATGCCCCACTCCCTGGTACTGCCCGGTGGGCATTGCCCAAGGGGCACCTACCTTTGCCCTCGACCTTGCCCGGTGTCCTCAATGGCCTTCAGTTCTCCCGGCGAGGTCATCATGACTCGTCCTCATACATGTGGCCAGCTGTTTTCCTCACCGGACCCAACCTCTCCCGGTGAGGCTGCAAAGGCAAGTGTGGCGCACAATTCCATCCCAGGCTCACTAATTTCATTTAAATTTGTTTTAAAATAGATTGAAATAATTTATTCAGCCTCTTGCCGGAAATGGGCAGGAGACTGAATCCGCTGTTTATCCATTGCCGGTGAAGGTTGCAAGAGGTGAGAAATGGGACGTGGACCTGAGTTCCAGGCTGTCACGCGGTTTTACTTGATCACCCCACCATCAATGGACAGGGAGTAGCTGTTATCCTGCCCCCCTATCGTGTGTGTGTTGCGTGTGTCTATATTGTCTGTACCAGTATGCATGTGTGTGTGTGCGTGTTTGTGTGTGAGCAACAGAGTACCTGACGAGTGTTCCTAAGTGTGCGTTATTCTGGAGTGTTGCAGCAATTTTGGTTCTTGAATTTGTGTGTGAGTGGGAGTATCTAAATCTGATTGCTTCTATCAACAAATGTGTGTTTTAATGTATGTGTGTTTGGGTGTGTCTGTGTGTTTGTATTCCTGTTGCTCTCGGAGAGCTTGTGGTGGCACAGGGGATAGCATTGCTGCCTCACAGCAGCAGAGGTCCTGGTTCAATTGCAGGTTTGGCCACTGTCTGTGCAGATTCTGCATGTTCTCCCCATGTCTGCGTGAGTTTCCTCCGAGTGCTCCAGTTTCCTCCCACTATCTGAAAGTTGTGCTGGTTGGGTGCATTGGCCGTGCTAAATTTTCCCTCAGTGTACCTGAACAGGCGCTGGAGTGTGGTGACTCGGGGATTTTAATAGTAACTTCATTGCAATGTTAATGTTCGCATACTTGTGACACTGATGAATAAATTTCAAATTTAATGAAATATGTTTTCTCTCTGTGAGATCCTGCTGTGCAGATATGACCAATAAAATTAATTCTGTGGCCTGGTGATTGGGTGGGTGAACTGGTGTTATATGCAGAGGGTGAAAAGGATTCTGTCTCAATATTTTACGCATGAAGGAATAGTGTTTGAGGTCACATGTCTATGGAAAGTCACAGCACTCAGAAGACATCCCAGCCCATAGACCCTGAGACAATTGTCAGTGGCTGAAAGAATTAATAACCGGATACAGAGATTCAACAAGAGCAGCAAACCCAGTACAGGAAATGACAAGAAAATCAATACAGTTAAACAGCCTTTCTAGAATTAGGAACTGGACACAGGGGACGGGTGTTTCCAGCCTCACTCTTCCCCAAGCTGCAAAATCCCACCCGTGTTCAACAGACCTTCCCATTCTCCGCCCCTCGCCTGCTCCGATTCCCGTGGCGGTCGGGCCGGTCCAATTCCAGCCAGAGACTTACCCGGAACACCAACAATCGCCAGGAGGGGATAGTAAATACATTGAATCATGTTCAGTAGATATTCAATCCGATCAGCTGATGTCATAATCCAATAATAATCAGTAAACACAGAAATCCAATAGAATAAACTCCTGTCCTTGGTTGGAACATTCCGGTTCATTGTTCCCAGATTCCGATCCATTGTTGCAAGATTCCAATCCATTGTTCCCAGATTCTGATCCATTGTCGTAACATTCCAATCCATTGTTCCCAGATTCTGATCCATTGTTGGAAGACTCCAATCCATTGCTCCCAGATTCTGATCTCTCCTCTCCCTCCCTCTCTCTCCACAGCCGCTGATCTCTGTTGCTGTCGGAGTTGCCGCTCCCGCTGACTCAATGGGACAACACATTGAACGGAATCCCTTATTAATAGAAGAGGGGAATCCCTCCAGGCACACTAATCGGATCCATGGAGACTCACATCAATTCCAGTCACTAAACAAACAGCTTCACTTAACCCCCTTCAATCCAACACTTTTTATACCCAACGTAGAACAGTTACAGCCTCGATGGGGTGTTGAGGGTCAGGGAGGGATGGAAAGTTGGAAATAATGTAGGGTCAATATTAATTCGATACAGCAGAGATCACTCTGCTAGTGTTAATTTCGAGACGACGAGAATACAAAAGCAGGGGTGTACTGCTGAGGGTTTATAAGACACTGGTCTGACCGCATTCACAATATTGTCAGCAATTATGGTCCCCGTATCTAAGGAAGGATGTGCTGGCCTTGGAGAGGGTCCAGAGCAGGTTCACAAGAATGATCCGGGGAATGAAAGACTTGACGCATGAGGAGCGTCTGATGTCTGGGGGTCCACACTCGATGCAGTTTGGAAGTATGAGGAAGGGGATCACATTGAAACTTACAGAATAATGAAAGGCCTGGATAGAGTGCGCTTGGGGAAGATGTTTCCATTAGTTGGGGAGACTTGGACCCGAGGGCACAGACTCAGAGGAAAGGGATGGCCCTTTAGAAATGTGATGTGGAGATGGCGGTGTTGGACTGGGGTGTGCGCAGTAAGAAGTCTCACAACACCAGTTTCCCACTCACCTGATGAAGGAGCAGCGTTCCGAAAGCTCGTGATTCGAAATAAACCTGTGGGACTTTAACCTGCTGTTGTGAGACTTCTTAGTTCAGAACTGAGACGAGGAGGAATTTCTTCAGCCAGAGGGTGGTGAATCCGGCACGGTAGCACAGTGGTTAGCACTGCTGCTTCACAGCTCCAGGGACCTGGGTTTGATTCCCGGCTCGGGTCACTGTCTGTGTGGAGTCTGCACGTTCTCCCCGTGTCTGCATGAGTTTTCTCCGGGCGCTCCGGTTTCCTTCCAAAGTCCCATAGAAGTGCTGGTTAGGTACATTGGCCATGCAAAATACTCCCTCAGTGTTATCCAAACAGGCGCCAGAGTGTAGCAACTGTGGGATTTTCACAGTAACTTCATTGCAGTGTTGATGTAAGCCTACTTGTGACACGAATAAATAACCTTTATACTTATTCACTGATGCTTGAGTGTAAAACCTCCCGATACAATCAGCACTTGTTTACACAACAAAAACAATCCCATTCCAAGAGATACATGGGAGAGTGAACATCGAAGGGTCTGTTCCTCTGCAGCACTTTTCTTTGTTCCTAAGGCATAAATATCTTTCAGCATGTTGATTTTGAAATAATTTTATCCAAGATTTAACATAAATCTGTCTTCTTCACATCAGGTTATGGATCTGACTTTTATGGTAAGAAAAACATCCTTCAGTTCAGTTCCTGTTGTTCAACTCCTCCAAAACAGTCATGGGGGCGATGGGTTATTCACTCAGACATTTCCTTAAGATGCTTTTAATGTGATAATCCTTGGAAATTTAAACAGATAGTGAAAAAATCATGACAGTTCAATGAATCCGATCACATTGCAGAATGCCAAGACTAAAATAACCTGCTGCCTGGCTAATTGGATTAGCTATGTTGCCTCACAGCACCAGGGACACAGGTTCGATTCCCGGCTTGGGTCACTGTCTGTGCGGAGTCTGCATGTTCTCCCCATGTCTGCATGGGTTTCCTCCGGCTGCTCCGGTTTCCTCCCACAGTCTGAAAAACGTGCTGTTGGGTGGATTGGCAATGCTAAAGTGTCCTTAGTGTCCACAGATGTACTGGATAGGTGGATTGGCCATTCTACATTGCCCCTTAGTGTCCACAGATGTACTGGATAGGTGGATTGGCCATTCTACCTTGCCTCTTAGTGTCCACAGATGTACTGGTTCGGTGGATTGGCCATTCTACATTGCCCCTCAGTGTCCACAGATGTGCGGGTTAGGTGTATTGGCCATGCTAATTGCCCCTTACTATCCAAAGATTTGCAGGTTAGGTGAATTGGTCATGCTAAATTTAGCACTCATGCCACGCTGAATCGTATAATTCTAGTGCAGAAGGAGGCCATTCAGCCCATCGAGTCTGCACCGGCCACAATCCCACCCAGGCCCTGTCCCTGTAACCCCATGCATTTACTCTAGCAAGTCTCCCTGACACTAAGGGGCAATTTAGCATGGCCAATCCACCGAACCTGCATATCTTTGGACTGTGGGAGGAAACCGGAGCACCCGGAGGAAACCCACGCAGACACGGGGAGAACGTGCAACCTCCACACAGACAGTGACCCGAGGCCAGGAATCGAACCAGGGTCCCTGGCGCTGTGCCACCCCACGAAGTATCAATCTATTTCTGAATATGAAGATTAATTAATGTTGGGGGTACAGAGTGTGAGCAGAATAAGAGGATTTTCGGGCACCTTCGTGTTGAGCTGGGCCAGAGAACGGGGCTTTAAACATTTCAATTCAGTTTGTAAAATCTGGAAATAAGTCAGTGAAAATAGCGGTGAAGTTGATGGGTTGTTTTAAAAACCTGACCAGTTCACTGATGTACTTCAGGAGAGGTCCTTACCCAGGCTCAGCTCTACGTGACTCCAGCCCCACACCAATGTGGTTGACTCAACTGTCCTCTGAAGTGACTGAGTCTGCCCTGTGTTTGTAAGAAAGCTCCAACGATGAATTTCCAAGGATGGACACTAAAGTCAGCAATGCCCACACACTGAGAATGAACAATACTGATTTTGGCACGAAACATCGGTTATGTTACACCACACTAAGGGCCTCATGGTCTGATTTGCCAGCGGGATAAAGCCTCAGACCAGCAGGTTGTGTAGTGTCCAAAGATGTGCAGGTTGGGTGGATTGGCCATGCTGAATTGCCCCTTCGTGTCCAAAGATGAGAAGGATAGGTGGATTAACCATGCTAACTTGCCCCTTCGTGTCCAAAGATCTGGAGGATCGGTTGATTGGCCATGTTAAATTGCCTTAACGGGCGCGAAAACTTGGTAAAGTCAGGTGTGAGGCGATTAGTACAATCCGTGCAGATGTCCACTTTACCAAGGCCCGAAAATGGCCGCGATCCGAACCGCGCCCGAAATGGGTGATGCATTTAAATTGACTTAATGAGCTGGATGCCCAATCTTACCTGCATTTCCGCCCTTACCATCGCGTTCGCCCGTCCAGATTCGGGGCGGAACAGATGTGCTCGGCAAAGGTCTGTTTCGGGCAGTCCAGCTCTGAGGGGGTAAGATCAGAGCTTCTGGCGGCTCTCTGACTCAGATCAGTGGTGGGGGGAGAGGGGGGTGGGGGTGCGGGAGGCCGGAGGTGGATCAGATCATTCTCTGGTCATGGGGGGAGGGGAGGGAGGTGGATCAGATCATTCTCTGGTCATGGGGGGAGGGGAGGGAGGTGGATCAGATCATTCTCTGGTGAAGGGGGCAGGGGTGGGAGGGTTGCTGTTGCCATTCTGCGGGTGATTGGTGGGGGGGGGGGGTCGCGATCGGTCTGGGTAGTGGGGGAGGTGGGTGTAAAGGGGGATAGTTATGTTGTGGGGTGGGGCGATGTCTGTGGGGGCCATCACTCCCACTTTTCGCTCCCAGGTCACTTGATCCGCTTGTTGCTGCCCGGGAGCGATGTGACAGGGGCGCCCATTTCAGATGTATTTCTCACTGCGCACGCGCAGTTCAGAGCTCCGATCGGAGTTGCAGCGTTTCGAGAGCGAGAAGCCCCGCCCACAGAGCGATTCAGACTCACAATGTTTTTTCCAGGGTAAGTGCGTATGGGGCCCCCGGAGAACAGATTTCCAATTCAGATCTGAATTGCGTCCAGATTCAGTGCATGAAATCAAAATGGTAAAATCGGGCCCTTAGTGTGCAAAGGTGTACAGGTTCGGGGGATTGGCCATGCTAAATTGCCCCTTAGTGTCCAAAGACATGCTGGTCAGGTGCATTGACCATGCTAAATTCTCCCTAAGTACATGCGAACAGGTGCCGGAGTGTGGCGACTCGGGGATTTTCACAGTCGATTCATAGAGATTTACAGCATGGAAACAGGACCTTTGGCCCAAACTGTCCACACATCCCAGTTTTCACCAATAAGCTAGTCTCAATTGCCCGCATTTGGCCCACATCCCTTTATACCTGTAGAAATCATAGAATCCCTAATGTGCAGAAGGAGGCCATTTGGCCCATCGTGTCTGCACCAATCACAATCCCACCCAGACCCTATCCCTGTAACCCCACCCATTTATCATGCTCGTCCACCTGACACTAAGGGGCAATTTACTATAGCCAATCAACCTAACCTGCTCACCTTTGGACTGTGGAAGGGAACTGTAGCACCCGGGGGAAACCCACGCAGACACGGGGAGAATGTGCAGACTCCACACAGACAGAGACCTGAGGCTGGAATTGAACCCGGGTCCCTGCCGCTGTGAGGCAGCAGTGCTAACCACTGTGCCACCGTGCAGCCCATCTTACCCATGTAACTGTCTAAATGCTTTTTGAAAGGCAAAATTTTACCCGCCTCCACTACTGCCTCTGGCAGCTCGTTTGCAATAAGTGACTTTTCAACAAAATTAACTTAATTGCAGAGTTAATATAAGCCTACTTGTGACCAATAAATAAACTTTAATCTGTAAACGGTGCCATCTTTGATGAAGAGTAAGATAAAAGCAAAATACCGTGGATGCTGGAATCTGAAATAAAAACAGGAAATGCTGGAAAAACTCAGCAGGTCCGACAGCATCTGAGAGAATAGAGCAAATGTTTCAACTCTGGATGACCCTTCGTCAGACTCAAAGCGTTGTTTCTATTCTCTCTTCTGTCTGTGTGGAGTTTGCACATTCCCTCCGTGTCTGTGTGGGTTTCCTCCGGGTGCTCCGGTTTCCTCCCGCAGTCCAAAGATCTGCAGGTTAGGTGGATCGACCATGATAAATCGGCACTTAGTGTCAGGGGGACTAGCAGGGTAAATATGTGGGGTTACGGGGATAGGGCCTGGGTGGGATTGTTGTTGGTGTAGGCTCGATGGGCCAAATGGCCTCCTTCTGCACTATAGGGATTCTATGATTCACAGATGCTGTCAGACCTGCTGAGATTTTCCAGTATTTTCTGTTTTTGATAAAGTTATACCTCCCAAAGTAAACAGACAGTGGAAACAGAAGGTCCCTTATTTTATAACAAAATGGCGATTCTCGAACCACTGCCCAGAATCGACAGTCAGAAAAGGAACTTTGCTGTTAAATTAAAGTACTGTGTTCAGTGACACACGTTAAAATAATCTGGGTCAAATACCTTCAATTCACAATATTGATTACACAATAATGATTACACAATACTGATTACACAATACTGATTACACAAGACTGATTACACAACATTGATTACACAATACTGATTACACAACATTGATTACACAATATTGATTACACAACATTGATTACACAATTTTGATTACACAACATTGATTACACAACATTGATTACACAATACTGATTACACAGTATTGACTACACAATACTGATTACACAACATTGATTACACAATATTGATTACACAATATTTATTACACAACATTGATTACACAATATTGATTACACAGTATTGATTACACAACATTGATTACACAGTAATGATTACACAACATTGATTACACAATATTACAAAGAACAAAACAGCACAGGAACAGGTCCTTCGGCCCTCCAAGTCCGCGCCACTCCCTGGTCCAAACTAGACCATTCTTTTGTATCCCTCCATTCCCACTCCGTTCATGTGGCTAACCAGATAAGTCTTAATGGTTCCCAGTGTATCCGCCTCCACCACCTTGACGGCAGCGCATTCCAGGCTCCCACCATCCTCTGTGTAAAATACGTCCTTCTGATATCCGTGTTAAACCATCCCCCCCCTCACCTTGAACCTATGACCCCTCGTGAACGTCACCGCCGGCCTGGGAAAAAGCTTCCCACCGTTCACCCTAACTATGCCTTTCATAATTTTATACACCTCGATTAGGTCACCCCTCATCCTCCGTCTTTCCAGTGAGAACAACCCCAGTTTACCCAATTTCTCCTCATAACTAAGCCCTTCCATACCAGGCAACATCCTGGTCAACCTCCTCTGTACTCTCTCTAAAGCCTCCACGTCCTTCTGGTAGTGTGGCGACCAGAACTGGACGCAGTATTCCAAATGCGGCCGAACCAACGTTCGATACAATTGCAACATCAGACCCCAACTTTTATACTCTCTGCCCCATCCTATGAAGGCAAGCAAGCCATATGCCTTATTCACTGCCTTCTCCACCTGTGACGTCACCTTCAAGGATCTGTGGACTTGCACACCCAGGTCCCTCTGCGTATCTACACCCTTTATTGTTCTGCCATTTATCGTATAGCTCCTCCCTACGTGAGTTCTACCAAAATGCATCACTTCGCATTCATCTGGATTGAACTCCATCTGCCATTTCTTTGCCCAAATTTCCAGCCCATCTATATCCTTCTGTAGCCTCTGACAATGTTCCTCACTATCTGCAAGTCCAGCCATTTTCGTGTTGTCCGCAAAGTTACTGATCACTCCAGTTACAGCTTCTTCCAGATCGTTTATGCTATCACAAATAGCAGAGGTCCCAATACAGAGCCCTGCGGAACATCACTAGTCACAGGCATCCAGCCGGAAAAGGACCCTTCCACTACCACCCTCTGTCTTCTGTGACCAAGCCAGTTCTCCACCCATCTAGCCACCTTCCCCTTTATCCCATGAGATCCAACCTTTTGCACCAACCTACTATGAGGGACTTTGTCAAACGATTTACTAAAGTCCATATAGACGACATCCACGGCCCTTCCCTCGTCAACCATTCTAGTCACTTCTTCAAAAAACTCCACCAGGTTAGTGAGGCATGACCTCCCTCTCACAAAACCATGCTGACTATCGTTAAGGAGTTTATTCCTTTCTAAATGCGCATACATCCTAGCTCTAAGAATCCTCTCCAACAACTTCCCTACCACAGACGTCAAGCTCACCGACCTATAATTTCCCGGGTTATCCTTCCTACCCTTCTTAAATAACGGGACCACATCAGCTATCCTCCAATCATCTGGGACCTCACCTGTGTCCAGTGACGAGACAAAGATTTGCGTCAGAGGCCCAGCGATTTCATCTTTCGTCTCCATGAGCAGCCTTGGATAGATTCCATCAGGCCCTGGGGATTGGTCAGTCTTTATATTCCTCCTTTGTAATGGAGATTTTCTCTAATGGGTCAACACTCCCCTCCGAGACACTCCCAGTCAACACATCCCTCTCCTTTGCGAATGCCGATGCAAAGTATTCATTTAGTATCTCCCCTACTTCTTTGGGCTCTGAAGCATAATTCCCCACTTTTGTCCCTGAGAGGTCCGATTTTTTCCCTGACAACCCTTTTGTTCCTAACGTATGAATAAAATGCCTTGGGATTCTCCTTAATCCTGTCTGCCATGACATTTCGTGACCCGTTTTTGCCCTTCTAATTCCTCGTTTGAGTTCTTTCCGACTTTGTATTACTCCGGAGCTCCCTCTGTTTTTAGCTGCCTGGACCTAACGTACGCCTCTCTTTTCTTTTTCACCAATCCCTCAATTTCCCTGGTTATCCATGGTTCTCGATTCCTACCTTTCCTATCCTTCTTTTTTACAGGCACATGCCTATCCTGCAGCCCTATCAAATGTTCCTTAAAAGACTCCCACATGCCAGATGTGGATTTACCCTCAAACAGCCTCTCCCAATCAACAGCTGCCAATTTCTGCCTAATCCCACTTAAGTTAGCCTTCCCCCAATCCAACACCTTACCCTTGGGACACCACTCATCCTTTTCCATCACTATCCTAAAGCTAACAGAATTGTGGTTATTTTTGCCACATGTTCCCCTACCGTAACTTTGAAAACCTGACCGGGCTCATTCCCCGGTACTAGGTCCAGTATAGCCCCCTCTCTAGTCGGGCTATCTACATATTGTTCCAAAGAACCTTCCTGTACACATTTTACAAATTCCTCCCCATTCAGACTCCCAGCCCTACGCGATTTCCAGTCTATGCCAGGGACATTGAAGTCTCCCACTACAACAACCCTATTTTTCCTGCACCTATCCATTATCTCCTGACATATCCGTTCTTCCACTTCCCTTGGGCTGTTGGGGGGCCTGTAGCATACCCCCAACATCGTGACTGTGCCCTTCCTGTTTCTAAGCTCCACCCACAGTGACTCGTTACACGACCCCTCTGAATTGTCCCCCCTCTGCACCGCTGTACTATATTCTCTAACTAATACTGCTACTCCCCCACCTCTTTTGGTCCCTCCTCTGTCTCGCCTAAAACACTTGTACCCCGGAATATTCAGAATATTGATTCCACAACATTGATTACACAATATTGATTAAACAATATTGATTAAACAACTTTGATTACACAGTATTGATTACAGCACTTTGATTACAGAATTTTGATTACACAACTTTGATTACACAATATTGATTACACAACATTGATTACACAACATTGATTACACAATGTTGATTCGACAACATTGATTACACAACATTGATTACACAATACTGATTGTACAATATTTGTTGCACAATATTGATTTGACAACATTGATTACACAATACTGATGACACAATATTGATTATACAACATTCAGACAGACAGTGAAGAAATATAAACGGCATCATAATCTCTGTAAACTACTCAGTTTCCTTTAATTGACTGGTACTGGAGTGTGAAAAGACTACAATGTGACCAGCAAATATTCACTTAGCAAAAGCGAGTCACAATCTAAGAGATGTATCATAAAGAGTGCATTATACATGCTGAATTCCAAGATCACAGCATTCCCGTGAACCATCGAACCCACGGCAGTGCAGAAGGAGGCCCTACGGCCCATCGAGTCTGCACTGACTCTCTGACAGAGCATCTTACCTGCATTGGAATGATCCGGGTACATGTTTTCTTTTAAGACCAAAGTTAATATTTAAATGTGAAGACCTGAACGCCTCTCAATGCACAAATATTGTTCGTTTCAACATCATTTCCTGCAAACTTTAACATAAATCTGTTTGTTCTGTATCAGGATATGTCCCTAAATATTACAGTGAGGATAACAAACTTCATTGAACTTTTTGCCATTCATCTCCTCCAATAAATTCGTGAGGTGATTGATTAAGCGCTAAAATAATTCACTAAATTTGTTTCAAGCTTGAGAATACTTGAAACATAGAGTGCAAAATCACTGGGGACTTCATTGGGGCAGCACAGTGGTCAGCACTGCTACCTCACAGCGCCAGGGACCCAGGTTCGATTCCCGGCTTGGGTCACTGTGTGGAGTTTGCATGTTCTCCCCCATATCAGCGTGTGTTTTGTCCGGGTGCTCCGGTTTCCTCCCACAGTATGAAAGACGTGCCGATTGCAGTGCAGAAGGTGTCTATTCGGCCCTTCACGCCTGCACTGACCACAAACCCACCCAGCCCCCAGCCGGTAATCCCTATTTACCCTTGCTAGTGCCCCCTGGCACTGAGGGGGAATTTAGGCATGGCCAATCCACCTACCCGCACATCTTTGGAGTGTGGGAGGAAGCTGGGGCACCCGGAGGAAACCCACGCAGACACGGGGAGAACGTGCAGACATCACACAGACAGTGACCCAAGTTGGGAATTGAACCCGGGTTCCTGTGCTGTGAGGCAGTAGTGCTAACCATTGTGTCACCGTATGGCCCAGTCATTCACTGGCGCTTGAGACCTTGCAATGTAATCAGAACCTGTCTGATACAGTAAACAATAAATCACATTCTCAAAGATTTATCACAAACTGTGCATCAAATGCTGCTATCCCAGAGTGGTTAGCACTGCTGCATCACAGCGCCAGGGACCTGGTTTGATTCCTGGCTTGGGTCAATGTCTGTGCTGAATCTGCATGTTGATATAGAATAGTCATAGAATCCCTACACAGCAGAAGGAGGCCATGCAGCCCATCACATCTGCACCGACCACAATCCCACACAGACCCTGTCCCCGCAACCCCACATATCTATTCTGCTAGTCCTCCTGACACTCAGGGGTAATTTATCATGGCCAATCCACGTAACCCAGACATCTTTGGCGTGTGGGAGGAAAGCGGAACACCCAGAGGAAACCCATAAAGACAGGGGGAGAACATGCAGACTCCGCACAGAGAGTGACGCAAGGCTGGAATTGAACACGGGTCCCTGGCGCTGTGAGACGGCACTGCTAACCACTGTGCCACCGTGCCGCGTTGTCCCCATGTCTGTGTTCTCCATGGGTTTCCTCCGGGTGCTCTGGTTTCCTCCCACAGTCCGACCGACGTGCTGGTTAGATGCATTGGCCATGCAAAATTGTCCCTCAGTGGAAGAACAAATGTAGGGGTGACGTATACAATAAATGGCAGAGCCATCAAGAGTATAGAAACACGGAGGGACCTCGGTGTGCAAGTCCATAAATCCTTGAAGGTGGCAGTAGAGGTGGAGAAGGTGGTGAAGAAGGAATATGGTATGCTTTCCTTGATAGGACGGGATATAGAGTATAAAAGCTGGAGTCTGATGTTGCAGTTGTACAGAACGCTGGTTAGTCCACATTTGGAATACTGCATCCAGTTCTGGTCGCCGCACTACCAGAAGGACGTGGAGGCTTTAGAGAGAGTGCAGAGAAGGTTTGCCAGGATGTTGCCTGGTATGGAGGGTCTTAGCTATGAGGGGAGATTTGGTAAACCATAGAACCATAGAACCTTAGAAAATTACAGCTCAGAAACAGGCCTTTTGGCCCTTCTTGTCTGTGCCGAACCATTTTTTGCCTAGTCCCACTGACCTGCACTTGGACCATATCCCTCCAACCCCTCTCATCCATGAACCCGTCCAAGTTTTTCTTAAATGTTAAAAGTTTACCACTTTATCCGGCAGCTCATTCCACAGTCCCACCACTCTCTGCGTGAAGAAGCTCCCCCTAATATTCCCTTTAAACTTTTCTCCTTTCACCCTTAACCCATGCCCTTTGGTTTTTTTCTCCCCTCGCCTCAACAGAAAAAGCCTGCTTGCATTCACTATATCTATACCCATCAAAATCTTATATACCTCTACCAAATCTCCCCCCAATCTTCTACGCTCCAGGGAATAAAGTCCCAACCTATTTGATCTCTCGGGCTTGTTCTCCCTGGAAAGACGGAGAATGAGGGGAGACCTAATCGAGGTGTACAAAATTATGAAGGGTATAGATAGGGTGAACAGTGGGAAGCTTTTTCCCAGGTCGGAGGTGACGATCACGAGAGGTCACGGGCTCAAGGTGAGAGCGGCGAGTTTTTCGTTGTCCAGAACACCAACAACCTGTCCTGATCCCCACATGCCGACACTATAGTTAAGAAAGCCCACCAACGCCTCTTACTTTCACAGAAGACTGAGGAAATTTGGCATGTCAGCAACGAATCTCAGTAACTTTTACAGATGCATTATTTCTGGTTGGGTCACAGCTTGGTATGTCTCCTGCTCTGCCCAAGACTGTAAGGAACTACAAAAGGTTTTGAATGTAGCCCAATCCATCACGCAAACCAGCCTCGCATCCATTGACTCTGTCTATACTTCCCGCTGTCTCGGCAACGCATCCAGCATTATTAAGGACCCCACGTACCCCGGACATTCTCTCTTCTACCTTCTTTCTTCGGGAAAAAGATACAAAAATCTGAGGTCACGTACCAATCAACTAAAGAACAGCTTCTTCTCTGCTGCCGTCAGACTTTTGAATTGACTTATCTCGCATTTAGTTGACCTTTCTCTGCACCCAAGCTATGACTGTGACACTACGTTCTGCACTCTCTCCTTTCCTTCTCTATGTTTTGTCTGTATAGCGCGCAAGAAACAATACTTTTCATTATATGTTAATAAATGTGACAATAATAAGTCAAATCAAAATAAACTGAAAATTAAGCTCACATCAATTTTGTGAAGCCCTTTCAGTCCCAGCAAGTCATTTGCAGTTGTCTTATTTACCAAACGGTCGCTACTTATCCGTTTGAGACATTAATATTCAAAAGAAAACAAGAATAAATGACCTTCTTGTTGCCAGGATCTGTGATTTAGTATTGATCTAAAAGGTAACTAAGTAAAAAGAAAGGTAATTCGACAAGAAAACCAGATGAATGGGAAATCGAATAGCTTTTTCCATAATTCACACAGACCCATAATTTGCAAAATCGTGGTTATATGATGCAGTCATATAACAATGTGAATTTTAAATTGTATCTCTGCAAATCATCTTAATTTGGATTGCTCATCCACACAGACCACGATTCCAGCTATGGAAACTCTTTTAATTCATATCATTCATTCTCTCTCTCTCTATTTGTTTACCCAACAATAATAAGATCAGATAGTTTGAGACTAGGTGACACAGTGGTTAGTGCTGCTCCCTCACAGCGCCAGAGACCAGGGTTCACTTCCCGGCTTGGGTTACTGTCTGTGCGGAGTCTGACCGTTGTCCCCCATGTCATAGAGTCAGAGAGGTTTACAGCATGGAAACAGGCCCTTCAGCCCAACTGGTCCATGCCACCTTTTTTTAACCACTTAGCTACTCCCAATTGCCTGCATTTGGCCCATATCCCTCTATACCCATCTTACCCATGTAACTGTCTAAATGCTTCTTAAAAGACAAAATTGTATCCGCCTCTGCTACTGCCTCTGGCAGCTTCTTCCAGACATTCACCGCCCTCTGTGTGAAACAATTGACCCTCTGGGCCTTTTTGCATCTCTCCCCTCTCACCTTAAAGCTATGTCCTCTACCTTTGGAGTCCCCTACCTTCGGGAAAAGAAGTGGACTACCTGGGGCGGCACGGTGGCACAGTGGTTAGCACTGCTGCTTCACAGCACCAGGGACCCGGGTTCAATTCTGGTCTCGCGTCACTGACTGTGTGGAGTTGGCACATTCTCCCTGTGTCTGCGTGGGTTTCCTCCGGGTGCTCCGGTTTCCTCCCACAGTCCAAAGATGTGTGGGTTAGGTTGATTGGCAATGCTAAATTGACCCTAGTGTCAGGAGAATTAGCAGGGATATGTGGGGTTATGGGAATAGGGCCTGGGTGGGATTGTGGTCGGTGCAGACTTGATGGGCCGAATAGCCTCCTTCTGCACACCAGGGATTCTGTGATTTGATGTTTAACACAGAAGTGAATTTGAAACATTATTTCTGTTTTCCTCCCCAGACAAACACGTTCTTTCCTGGCTGGTCTTTCGGGGCGTGGTTGTTGTTTGCGCTTAGAATCTGCTTCAGCACTTGATGTAACATCAATCCAGTCGTTGCATAAGCAGTAACACCGAAGATATCATTGCAGAGGACATCAACTCACTTCCTGCGAGCTTCATTGCAGCTTAATATCACATGAAGCAACTAGAACAGCATCACCTTCTGAGAAATGAAGACCAGAGTGCGATTGTAAACTATCAACATTTTTAAAATCATAAGGAGACATTCGACCTCCGGCATTTGTTGAAACTTCTTTTTGTAAAAGTCTTTGAAGAACAATGAGCCAAACTGTCGTGGAAACTGCATTTTATTTCAGGATTTGAATATTTCAAACAGCCTCATTGTAAGGTTTACTAGTTCCTCAACAGAAAACAGAAGATTCATTCCTGAAACATTACACTGTGCATCACATCATTGAGTTGACAGCAAATTAGCATCATGACATTGCTGTTTTAACGGGGGAATCTGGCTGAAAAATCTCTTATTTATAATATCGTGCGGAATAAAAAAAGACATTCCTTCTCATTTTAAACATCGTCATTCTGTGAAACATGGGAGCTAAAAAAAACATAGCACGGGAGTTATTCATGACGATGCTTTGTCCGTCAGGCTCCCTTCTCATTTCTCATTCTGAAACCACCCAGTAAATCCCGGTGGCCACATGATGCTTTTGCGTTGTTAAATGTTGCATTATTTTGGGTTGAATGGAATCCAGTGGTTCAGTTCCGTTTTTGCATTGGCTTCAACCGGATCGAGTTTATACAGCTTCACATTCCATGGCATGACTTGAGCTGAGCTCAAAGCAGGTTGGACGGTTGAGTTCAGTTGAACGCTAAGATGTCACAGTAATTTCATTGCAATGTTAATGTAAGCCTACTTGTGACACTAATAAATAAACTTTTAAACTAACATTTTTATTAAAGACAACCTTTCTTGATTAGTGCCCTGCACCCTAACAGCCTCTCCACCTACAGGGAAACATCTGCACTCGAGATACAGAATTTCAGTGACTCCCTATTCACAGGATAATATATCGACATATCGATTGTGGTCCTTCAGTACTTTTCCATTCACAGAGATGTCCATTCTAAATATGTCTCTTTGCGCATCTCTATCCACACCTCCTATCCATTGACTCTGTCTACACTTCCCGCTGCCTCGGAAAAAGCAGCCGGCATAATCAAGGACCCCACACACGCCGGGCATTCTCCCTCCCACCTTCTTCCATCAGGTGACCTCCGTCTGAGGTCACGTACCAACCAACTCAAGAACAGCCTCTTCCTTGCTGCCATCAGACTTTTGAATGGACCTACCCCGCATTAAGTTGACCTTTCTCTCCACCCTAGATATGACTGTAACATTCAGCACCCTCTCCTTTCCCTGGAATCATAGAAACCCGACAGTGAAGAAAGAGGCCATTCGGCCCATCGAGTCTGCATTGACAACAATCCCACCCGGGTCCTATCCCCATAGTCCCAAATATTTACCCTGCTAATCCCTCTAACCTACATATCCCAGGACACTAAGGGGCAATTTATCATTGCCAATGCACCTAACCCGCACACCTTTGGATTGTGGGAGGAAACCAGACCCGGAGGAAACCCACGCAGACACGGGGAGAATGTGAAAACTCCACACAGACAGTGGCCCAAGCCGGGAATCAACCCCAGTTCTCTGGAGCTGTGATGCAGCAGTGCTAACCACCATGCCATTGTGCTGCTCACCACTGTGCAATATGCATTGTCTGTATAGCGTGCAAGAAACAATACCTTTCACTGTGTACTAATACATGTGACAAGAATCAAATCAAATCAAAACAAATCATCACAAAATTAAATAATTTAATTTATTCCTCCATCTGCCAACTTGTTCCCCATTCTGTTCTTTTGTCTATATCTCTGTGCAGCCCCTTTGAATCCTCCTCATAGCTTTAATTCACAATTAGTTTAGAATCATATTGGAAATCTGGTAGCTTACTCCCAGCATCTTCAGTTATTTTGTTGACATATATTGGCCGAGTGGTATTATCGCCAGACTATTAATCCAGAAACTCAGCTAATGTTCCAGGGACCCGGGTTCGAATCCCGCCACGACAGACGATGGAATTGGAATGCAATAAAAAATATCTGGAATTAAGAATCTACTGATGACCATGAAACCATTGTCGACTGTCGGAAAAGCCCGTCTGGTTCACGAATGTCCTTCAGGGAAGGAAATCTGCCGTGCGGACCCGGTCTGGCTCACATGTGACTCCAGAGCCGCAGCAATGTGGTGGGCTCTCAACTGCCCTCGAGCAAGTAGGGATGGGCAATAAATGTTGGCCCAGCCAGCGACGCCCATGTACCACGAACAAATAATAAAAAAACATAAACAGCTACATCCCCAATACAAATTTTTGCAATATTTCATAAGTTCCAGCCAACCAGCCTGAATGTGCTTTAGTATCCCGACTCACTGTTCCGTGCCTGCTGACGAATTATCTGTCCAATCCAGGCTGACAACCTGAGCCACAATCGGACACCTCGACTCTTTGTGCTGCGCGCTATGGGATTGTTGTAATCCAAATCTATGACATCAACTGGCCCCATCGTGTAGGGCGGTTAACTCACTTGCCTACATGACAAGGGTGTGATTCAGTATACTACCAATGATGAGAGTTCAATCTCCCTACAGGCTGCAGTGATTTGTAAATATTGTCTCCACACCTTGTCCAAGAGTGGCATAGACAGAGTGGATAGTCAGAGGCTCTTTCCTAGGGTAGAAAAGTCATGTACTAGGGGCCATAGGTTAAAGGTGCGTGGGGAAAAGATCAGAGGAGATCTGTGAGGCAAGTTTTTTACACAGAGGGTGGTGAATGGCTGGAACGCGCTGCCCGAGGAGGTGGTGGGAGCAGGTACGATAGCGGCATTTAAGGGGCATCTAGATGAATACATGAATAGAATGGGAATGGAAGGATACGGATTCTGTAAGTGCATAAGTTTTAGTTTAGGCAGGCATTATGATCGGCGCAGGCTTGGAGGGCCGAAGGGCCTGTTCCTGTGCTGTACTGTTCTTTGTTCTTTGAGTGGTGAACTGAAATGGGCAGCACGGTGGTACAGTGGTTAGCACTGCTGCCTCACAGTGCCAGGGGCCCGGGTTCGATTCCTGGCTTGGATCACTGTCTGTGCGGAGTCTGCATGTTCTCTCCGTGTCTGCATGGGTTTCCTCCGGCTGCCCCCGTTTTCTCCCACAGTCTGAAAGACGTGCTGGTTAGGTGCGTTGGCCATGTTAAATTCTCCCTCTGTGTACCCAAACAGGCACTGGAGTGTGGGGACTAGGGGATTTTCACAGTAACTACATTGCAGTGTTAATGTAAGCCTACTTGTGACACTAATAAAAACAGCACATATCCTCGACTGCTCAGGGAGACGAGAGATGAAATTGCTGGGCCTCTGACGGAAATCTTTTTCACTTCTTTGGACACGGGTGAGGTCCCTGAGGATTGGAGGATAGCGAATGTGGTCCCGTTGTTTAAGAAGGGTAGCAGGGATAACCCTGGAAATTATAGGTCGGTGAGCTTGACGTCCGTGGTAGGGAAATTGTTGGAGAGGATTCTTAGAGACAGGATGTATGTGCATTTAGAACGGAACAATCTCATTAGTGACAGACAGCATGGTTTTGTAAGAGGGAGGTCGTGCCTTACAAATTTGGTGGAGTTTTTTGAGGAAGCGACAAAATCGGTTGATGAAGGAATGGCCGTGGATGTCGTCTATATGGATTTCAGTAAGGCATTTGACAAAGTCCCACATGGCAGGTTGGGTAAGAAGGTTAAGGCTCATGGGATACAAGGAGAAGTGGCTAGATGGGTGGAGAACTGGCTTGGCCATAGGAGACAGAGGGTAGTGGTCGAAGGGTCTTTTTCCAGCTGGAGGTCTGTGACCAGTGGTGTTCTGCAGGGCTCTGTACTGGGACCTCTGCTATTTGTGATATATATAAATGATTTGGAAGAAGGTGTAACTGGTGTAATCAGCAAGTTTGCGGATGACACGAAGATGGCTGGACTTGCGGATAGCGAAGAGCATTGTCGGGCAATACAGCAGGATATAAATAGGCTGGAAAATTGGGCGGAGAGGTGGCAGATGGAGTTTAATCCGGATAAATGCGAAGTGATGCATTTTGGAAGAAATAATGTAGGGAGGAGTTATACAATAAATGGCAGAGTCATCAGGAGTACAGAAACACAGAGGGACCTAGGTGTGCAAGTCCACAAATCCTTGAAGGTGGCAACACAGGTGGAGAAGGTGGTGAAGAAGGCATATGGTATGCTTGCCTTTATAGGACGGGGTATAGAGTATAAAAGCTGGAGTCTGATGATGCAGCTGTATAGAACGCTGGTGAGGCCACATTTGGAGTACTGCGTCCAGTTCTGGTCGCCGCACTACCAGAAGGACGTGGAGGCGTTAGAGAGAGTGCAGAGAAGGTTTACCAGGATGTTGCCTGGTATGGAGGGTCTTAGTTATGAGGAGAGATTTGGTAGACTGGGGTTGTTCTCCTTGGAAAGACGGAGAATGAGGGGAGATCTAACAGAGGTGTACAAGGTTATGAAGGGTATAGATAGGGTGAACAGTGGGAAGCTTTTTCCCAGGTCGGAGGTGACGATCACGAGGGGTCACGGGCTCAAGCTGAGAGGGGCGAAGTATAACTCAGATATCAGAGGGATGTTTTTTACACAGAGGGTGGTGGGGGCCTGGAATGCGCTGCCAAGTAGGGTGGTGGAGGCAGGCACGCTGACATCGTTTAAGACTTACCTGGATAGTCACATGAGCAGCCTGGGAATGGAGGGATACAAACGATTGGTCTAGTTGGACCAAGGAGCGGCACAGGCTTGGAGGGCCGAAGGGCCTGTTTCCTGTGCTGTACTGTTCTTTGTTCTTGTTCTTTGTATTTACTGTATCAGCAGTTATCTATTTCAGAGCACGAAAGTCGGCTTTAAGTTTTGGCGATGTTATATGGTTTAAATCCCTCGACTTATACTTATACTTCCACCTCCAGATATTGAGAGCTCCTTGCTCTTTTGAGTAAGTCCATTGGTTATCCTCTATTCCTGCTATGGAAATGACGTGTTCCACTGTGAAAACAGATGCAGAATACAGAATCCTCAAAATAAAGATTCAGAAGGTTGCAGAGGGGGCATTCTTTCACATAGAGTGTGGTGAGTGTCTGGAACAAGCTGCCAGAGGCAGTAGGAGAGGGGGGTACAATTTTGTCTTTTAAAAAGCGTTTAGTCAGTTCCATGGGTACGATGGGTATAGAGAGACATGGATCAAATGTGGGCAATTGGGACGAGCTTGAAGGTAAAAACTGGGCGGCACGGACAGGTTGGGCCGAAGGGCCTGTTTCCATGCTGTAAACCTCAATGACTCGATAACATAGGAACAGGAATTAAGAGCAGAAGTCGACAAATTCAGCCCTTCGAGCCTGATCCGTCATTCAATCAGATCATGGCTGATCTCTCCCTGGTCTCAAATCCCCCTCCCCACCTGTTCCCCATATCCCCCTCATCCCTTTTTTTATCAGAAATATATCCATCTCCTTCCTGAAACCATTCAATGATTCAGACTCCCCCGCGCTCTGGGGCAGCGAGTGCCACAAACTCACCACCCTCTGCGAGAAGTAGTTCCTCCTCATCTCAGTTTTAAATCTACCGCCTCTCAACCTATACCCTGTGACCTCTTGTTCGAGATTGCCCCATAAGAGGAAACATTTGGTCTACATTTACTTTATCAATCCCTTTTAAAATTTTATATACCTCCATCAGATCCCCTCTCATCCCTCTGAACTCCAGTGAGTACAAGCCCAAAGTGATTAATCTCTCCTCATACGTCAATCCTCTCATCCCCAGAATCAATCTGGTGAACCTCCTCTCAACTGCCTCGAATGCAGCAACATCCTTCCTCAAATAAAGAGACCAAACTGGACACAATATTCCAGATACTCTGCGGGATTTTCATAGAATAATAGATAAAAAGGTTCTTATCACTTCTAAAGGTTTAATCAGTAATGAGGGGACCTTAGTGATGCGCGTTATCACACACGAGGCTTGATGCTCAGGAAATAAAGGCTTTTATTTGCTGTAACAAAGCAGCTAACAATTATATACACGATCTCAGACTGAGGGGTCCCAGCCAGAGCAGGGACCTTTATACCTCTCCCAGGAGGCGGAGCCCGACTGGGATGTACCACAACAGTACAATGCAAAGGTGTAACAACCCCACCCTAACCCCAACAGCAACAAGTAGCACAACCCATCCCTAACCCAACAGCAACATATGTACATACTTGTCGTACTGGCCAGACTCTGGCTCAGTACTATCTAGTGGGAACCAACGATGGTTCACCACATTCACCCCTCCTTTGAAAACAAAGGCCGGCGGGGTAAAAAAAAACAGAATAATTTGTTATCAGTCTATAAGTTCAGGCGGTCAGGGGGACCGCAACGTCGTTGTGACCTCCTCAATACCGGCGGTGACACCGGAGTAGGCACTTGCGGTGGCGTTCTCCCCAAGGCGATGTCCAGCTGTTCCTCCACAGACTCACAGGCCGGTTGCCCCTGAGGTGACGGTAATCCATGGAGTCCCGACACGCCCTGAAGTGGCGTCCATCCTCTGGACTCAGGCAAGCTGTACACGGGAGTAAAAGGGTTAAGTAATGGTCCCGATGCTGCCAGCACCGTGTCCGGGGGAGAAACAAGAGTTAAGGGGTTTGTAACAGGGGGTATGGGAGCGACAGGGGTTGCTACGTCCCCTGCTGGCGCCAGGTCTCGGATCGAGGCCGTGTCCTCTCGCCCGTCAGTGTATGCCACATAGGCATACTGAGGGTTGGCGTGGAGGAGATGGACCTGTTCGACCAACGGGTCGGACTTGCGGGCCCTTACATGTCGCCGCAGGAGGACAGGTCCTGAGTACAGGTCCTGAGTACGTTAACCAAGACGGTCATGAGGTCTCCGAGGAAGACTTCCGAGGGAATGAAAACATACTCTCATGGGGAGTAGCATTGATTGCCGTACACAGGAGTGAGCGAATAGAATGGAGCGCATCAGGGAGCACCTCTTGCCAACGGGAGACTGGAAGGCTTTTTGACTTCAACGCCAGTAAGACAGCCTTCCAGACTGTAGCATTCTAACGTTCCACCTGTCCGTTACCCCGAGGGTTGTAGCTCGTGGTCCTACTCGAGGCAATCCCGTATGAGAGCAGGTATTGCCTCAAGTCATCGCTAATGAACGACGAGCCCCTGTCGCTGTGAATGTAGCCGGGGTACCCGAACAGGGTAAAAAGATCACGGAATGCCTTGATAACCGTGGCAGTGGATGTATCAGAGCAGGGAACAACAAAAGGGAATTTAGAGTACTCGTCAACAGCGTGCATCGTAGCTTTTGC
The DNA here is from genome assembly GCF_964213995.1 of Mustelus asterias. NCBI lineage: Eukaryota > Metazoa > Chordata > Chondrichthyes > Carcharhiniformes > Triakidae > Mustelus > Mustelus asterias. The sequence continues at coordinate 1,321,021 of NW_027590109.1, forward strand.
GATGTCCGCTTTTAATTTATCGAAGGCCAATCGGGCCTCTGGCGAGCTTTGTCCGCGTAATTGGGAACCCACCGCGCATAATAAGAGAAGAAGCCTAAGCATCTTCTCAGTGCTTTTGCACTGGTGGGCAAGGGAAGTTCAGAAAGGGGGCGCATACGGTCTGGATCAGGGCCAATGACCCGGTTTTCCACCATGTATCCTAGGATGGCTAAACGGCCCGTACAAAACACACACTTCTCCCTGTTGTAGGTCAGGTTCAGGTGAGATGCAGTGCGTAGGAAATTCAGGAGATTCGTGTCGTGGTCCTGCTGGTCGTGGCCGCATATGGTGACATTATCCAGGTACGGGAAGGTCGTAGCACGCTGGAAGACCGAGACCCCATTGGTGACACCAAAGGGAACCCTGAGAAAGTGACATAAGCGACCATCCGCCTCATAAGCCGTGTATTGTCGGTCCTCTGGGCGAATGGGGAGTTGATGGTAGGCAGACTTGAGGTCTATGGTGGAGAACACCCGGTACTGCGCAATCTGATTGACCATGTCAGATATGCGTGGGAGAGGATACGCATCCAGCTGCATGTATCGATTAATGGTCTGAAAATAGTCAATGATCATCCGGGGTTTGTTCCCGCTCTTGACCACCATGACCTGCGCTCTCCACGGACTAGCGCTGGGTTGTATGATCCTTTCTTTGAGGAGCCGCTGAACCTCAGATCGAATGAAGATCCGATCCTCAGCGCTGTAACGCCTACTCTTAGTTGCAGTGGGCTTGCAGCCTGGCACAAGATTCTGGAACAGGGAGGGTGTGGTGACCTTCAGCGTCGAGAGGCTACAGGCGGGGCGCGTTGGGCAATTTGGAGGCTGCTGTTCTCCCACTGAAAGTGAAGGGAGTGGCCCACCGTACTGTAGGGTTACACTCCTCAAGTGGACCATGAAGTTAAGTCCGAGAAGTATTGGTGCGCAAAGGTGCGGCAACACTAGGAGCTTGAAACGCTCATAAACTGTGCCTTGCACCGTTAAAGTTACCACGCAACTGCCTAGCACGGTGACAGACCAGGACCTCGATGCCATAGAAATTGTCTGTTTGACAGGTTGAATCCGGAATCCACACCGCTTCACAGTGTCTGGGTGGATAAAGCTCTCAGTGCTCCCGCTGTCAAACAGATAATAAATCAAGTGGTCATTTACCTGGATGTTCGTCATAGATTTGTCAAGTCTATGAGGCTTGGCCTGGTCCAGGATGATCGACGCCACCGTTGGTTCATGAGCGCCACTGCAGGCAGCTGAAATCGACGAGGATGACCCCTGCTGGTCGTTCGCGGTCGGTGCCAACCAACATGGCCGCTCCCATAGGTCGCACGTGGGTGATGGCGCCAAACTCAGCGACCCCTGGTGGTCACACATCTCCGACTCCGTCGACCGTAATGGCGTCGTCCTGGCCTCGCACATGGACGAAACCCTCGATGATTTCGATGACGAAGAACCCGGCTCTGAGGAATCGCAGGCCGCACTGCTGTTCCTAGATTTAGATCGGCACACTTTCGAATAGTGCCCCTTCTTACCACAGGCGGAGCACAACACAGCTTTCGCGGGACACCGTGGCCGAGTATGCTTCGCTCCCCCACAGAAGTAACAACGCGGGCCGCCCGGAGGTGCTGCCGTCGTCTGGCCCGAGTGTGAGCACGCCATTACGCAGCATTTCGAACCCGAGGGACGAGGAGGGATTGGCAACTGCTCCTGCCACGTTGTCTCCACGTGTTCTTAAGGATACAATACTAGCCTTTTGGAGGCCGTCTCCAGCATCTCCGCTAGCTCTATTGCCTGGGTAAGGTCAAGGTTACCTTTCTCCAGTAGTTTAAGTCGAATGTACGACGATCCGACTCCCGCCACAAACGCATCTCGGGCGAGGTCGTTCATACTCTGCTCGGCCGACACAGCTTTGCAGTTACAGCCCCTGGCTAGCTGTGGGAGCTCATTTGCGTATTCCTCCATCGTTTCGCCAGACTGCCGTCGTCGAGTGGCTAAGAGGTAACGAGCGTGTATTTCGTTGGGTGGTTTGATATAACGTTTCTTCAGAAGCTCGAGGGTCTTTGTGTAATCGGTGGCCGCACGGATTGCGAGGTAGACAGTCTCGCTTACCCTCGCATGGAGGACCCGGAGTCTGTCATCATCTGTGGTGACCGCTGCAGAGGCTGCCAGGTAGTCTTCGAAACACTTCAGCCAGTGGTCGAAGGTGTTAGAGGCGCCCACCGCACGTGGATCTAGTGTAAGGCGTTCCGGCTTCAGTATCTGCTCCATACTCTCTTTTTCTTTTCTTCGACGAGAGTTTATTTACAGCAAATAAAATTGATGTGCGTTATCATACACGAGGCTTGATGCTCAGGAAATAAAGGCTTTTATTTGCTGTAACAAAGCAGCTAACAATTATATGCACGATCCCAGACTGAGGGGTCCCAGCCAGAGCAGGGACCTTTATACCTCTCCCAGGAGGCGGAGCCCGACTGGGATGTACCACAACACGACAATGCAAAGGTGTAACAACCCCACCCTAACCCCAACAGCAACAAGTAGCACAACCCATCCCTAACCCAACAGCAACATATGTACATACTTGTAGTACTGACCAGACCCTGGCTCAGTACTATCCAGTGGGAACCAACGATGGTTCACCACACGTAGTACATTTTGTTTTACCCGAAGTGGGAGGCAGCCATTCCTGATCGAAACTGGACGATCTTAATATCTTGGAACAGTGGAGTTCAAAGAGGTGCGAGAGACAATGAAATGGGAGATGGGAGGGAAGGAGGATATGGAAGGAAAGTCACTGAGCTGAGTAATATGATTATATATAGAGGTGAGAGGGGAAAGATTTCAAACGGACCTGAGGGGCAACATCTTCACGCAGAGGGTGGTGTGTGTCTGGAATGAGCTGCCAGAGAAAGTGGTTGAGGCAAGTTCAATAGCAACATTTAAAAAGCATTTGGATAGAGGGAAAGGATTAGAGGGATATGGACCGAACGCGGGAAATTGGGACCAACTGGGAGGGCACCATGGTTAGCATGGACTGTTTGGGCCGAAGGGCCTGTTTCCATGCTGTATTGCTCTGTGACTCGATATAAGCTGCGTGGCGAGATGTTCTGTGACTAGCACTCTGCTGAGTGAAGTTGTAAAACTTGAAGTGTCCATCCAGAAACCAAGAAAGATTTATGTTTCAAAATGCACCCCTGTTTCTGAATAGTTTGGATTTGCACAGTGCAGTGGAAGAGTCTCAGAATTCATGTGGTTTGCCTTGAATATTGTGATAGCAGTTTTGCCTTGAGTATTATTTCTGAAATTTGATCGATCAACATCTGTAAGAGATAATTGACAAGAAATTAGCAGGGGGGTAGCAGGGTAAATATGTGGGGTAATGGGGATAGGGCCTGGGTTGGAATGTGGTCAGTGCAGACTCGATGGGCCAAATAACCTCCTTCTGCACTGCAGGGATTCTATGATTCTATGATCTTGGTTTCAGATAAAGCTCGGCACAACATCGTGGGCCGAAGGGCCTGTTCTGTGCTGTACTGTTCTATGTTCTACCTATGAAAGTGCTTATAAGACTATTCTCAACAACTGGAATTTTAATAAGATTGTCCATAGTATACCACCTGAATCTCCCACACCTCATTTTTAAATTTTGTCTCCTCGTAACTGACCCTTCAGCTCAGGGGAACAGCTGCTCCCTCTCCACCCTGTCCATGTCCTTCATAATCTTGTGCACCTCGATCAGGTCACCCCTCAGTCTTTGCTCCAGAGAAAACAAACCAAAACTATCCAACCTCTCTTCATAACTTAAATGTTCCGTCCCAGGCAGCATCTTGGGGAATCTCCTCTGCACCACCTCCAGTGCAATCACATCCTTCCTATAATGTGTCGACCAGAACTGCACACAGTGCTCCAGCTGTGGCCAAACCAACGCTCTATACAACTCCATCATGACCTCTACGTTTTTGTAATCGAGAGCCCGATTGACAAAGTTGAACAATAATATTCCAGCAAAGGCGAGTCGCTGGCAACCCCTCATCACACGTCAGCAGCTATAGACGCTGGTCGGGTCTGTGGTCCCGTGAGCTGTCACTCTGGTCAGGAGGGAACCACTGCCGTTCCACCAGCCCAGGTATTCTGCTGCGGGGAAGTAACTTCACTCTCTCCAAAGTTAGGAGGTGGTGGGAGGAAGCTTCCTCATAGCAGACGTTATGTCCAATCTATTTAGAGTGTAGCGGTGACAGAGTGGTTAGCACTGCTGCCTCACAGAGCGAGGGACCCGAGTTCGGTTCCTGGCTTGTGTCACGGCCTGGGTGGAGTCTGCATGTTCTCTCCATGTCTGCGTGGGTTTCCTCTGGTTTCTCCCACAGTCTGAAAGACGTGCTGGTTAGGTGCATTGGCCATGCTAAATTTTCCCTCATTGTACCCGAACAGGAACCGGAGTGTGGTGACGAGGGGAATTTCACAGTAGCTTCATTGTAGTGTTAATGTAAGCCCGCTTGTGACCACGAATAAATAGAACATTGAACAGTACAGCACAGAACAGGCCCTTCGGCCCACGATGTTGTGCCGAGCTTTATCTGAAACCAAGATCAAGCTATCCCACTCCCTATCATCCTGGTGTGCTCCATGTGCCTATCCAATAACCGCTTAAATGTTCCTAAAGTGTCTGACTCCACTATCACTGCAGGCAGTCCATTCCACAGCCCAACCACTCTCTGCATAAAGAACCTACCTTCCTGTATCTCCCACCACGAACCCTATAGTTATGCCCCCTTGTAATAGCTCCATCCACCCGAGGAAATAGTCTTTGAACGTTCACTCTATCTATCCCCTTCATCATTTTATAAACCTCTATTAAGTCTCCACTCAGCCTCCTCCACTCCAGAGAGAACAGCCCGAGCTCCCGCAACCTTTCCTCATAAGACCTACCCTCCAAACCAGGCAGCATCCTGGTAAATCTCCTCTGCACTCTTTCCAGCGCTTCCACATCCTTCCTATAGTGAGGTGACCAGAACTGCACACAATATTCCAAATGTGGTCTCACCAAGGTCCTGTACAGTTGCAGCATAACCCCACGGCTCTTAAACTCCAACCCCCTGTTAAGCTAACACACTATAGGCCTTCTTCACAGCTCTATCCACTTGAGTGGCAACCTTTAGAAATCTGTGGATATGAACCCCAAGATCTCTCTGTTCCTCCACAGTCTTCAGAACCCTACCTTTGACCCTGTAATCCACATTTAAATTAGTCCTACCAAAATGAATCACCTCACATTTATCAGGGTTAAACTCCATTTGCCATTTTTCAGCCCAGCTTTGCATCCTATCTATGTCTCTTTGCAGCCTACAACAGCCCTCCACCTCATCCACTACTCCACCAATCTTGGTGTCATCAGCAAATTTACTGATCCACCCTTCAGCCCCCTCCTCTCAGTCATTAATAACAATCACAAAGAGCAGAGGACCAAGCACTGATCCTTGCGGCACTCTGCTAGCAGCCTGCCTCCAATCCGAAAATTTTCCATCGACCACCACCCTCTGTCTTCGATCAGACACCCAGTTACCTATCCAATCGGCCAACTTTCCCTCTATCCCACACCTCCTCACTTTCATCATAAGCCGACCATGGGGGACCTTATCAAACGCCTTACTAAAATCCATGTATATGACATCAACTGCCCTACCTTCATCAACACACTTAGTTACCTCCTCAAAAAATTCTATCAAATTTGTGAGGCACGACTTGCCCTTCATGAATCCGTGCTGACTATCCCGGATTAATCCACATCGTTCTAAATGGTCGTAAATCCCATCTCGAAGGACCTTTTCCATCAATTTACCAACCAAAAATATATTTTAATCGGTTACAATCACCGACCAGGAACTCCAATGGCAGCGAGAATAGGATAGTAACTGGCTCCAGCTTGACCGATAGTGGATCAGTGTGTTTTCTGAGAGAAGCGATGGTGTCTGCCTATGGCATAAACCATGGCCATTTACTGAGGTCTCACACTGAATGTCTTCTCTTTAATACACAGCGGAAACACTCCTGAGACTCGGCAGAGCAACCTATTAGAGTAATCAATTACAGGTGAGAAAACAAACAACACACTGCAATGCTGGTGCTGAGAAGGAGCAATGATTGGATTTGATTTGATTTATTATTGTCACATGTATTAGTATAGAGCGAAAAACATTGTTTCTTGCGCGCGACACGGACAAAGCATACCGTTCATAGAGAAGGAAAGGAGAGAGTGCAGAATGTAGTGTTGCAGTCATGGCTAGCGTGTAGAGAAGGATCAACTTCACATAATAATAAAGTATTATATAATATATATATATTATATGTTGTATGCGGCTACCTGAATATAAGGTAGGTTCATTCAAAAGTCTGACAGCAGCAGGGAAGAAGCTGTTCTTGAGTCGGTTGGTACGTGACCCCAAACTTTTGTATCTTTTTCCCGACAGAAGAAGGTGGAAGAGAGAATGTCCGGGGTGTGTGGGGTCCATGATTATGCCGGCTGCTTTTCCCGAGGCAGTGGGAAGTGTAGACAGAGTCAATGGGTGGGAGGCTGGTTTGAGTGATGGACTAGGCTTCGTTCACAACCCTTTATAGTTTCTTGCAGCCTTGGACAGAGCAGAAGCCATACCAAGCTGTGATACAACCAGAAAGAATGCTTTCTATGGTGCATCTGTAAAAGTTGGTGAGAGTCGGAGCTGACATGCCAAATGTCGTTAGCCTCCTGAGAAAGTAGAGGCACCGGTGGGTTTTCTTAACTTTTGCATCGTTGTGGGGGGATCAGGGCAGGTTGTTGGTGATCTGGACACCGAGAAACCTGAAGCTCTCGATCATTTCCACTTCATCCCCAATTTTCAATGAAAATAGTGTTTCATTGTGATGAGAAATTCAGATCAGAAATAAGTTTCATGTTTTTCATTACGGTCTGTTTCATTACATTAAAGATACAATATAATTGCAATTTATTCAGGCTGTCAGTGGGGTGCATTATAGGCTAAATTTCCCCTTCGTGTCCCGGAATGTGTAGGTTCGAGGTGTTGGTGGGGTAATTATGTGGGGTTATGGGGATAGGGCCTGGGTGGGATTGTTGTTGGTGCAGACTCGATGGGCCGAATGGCCTCTTTTGCACTGTTGGGTTTCTGTGATACAATTTATGATGAGTCTGTAATGACCACAATCCCACCCAGGCCCTATTTCCGTAACCCCACGCATCCACCCTGTTCGTCCCCCTGACAATAACGGGCAATTTTTAGCACGGCCAATGCACCCAACCTGCACATCTTTGGACTGTGGGAGGAAAGTGGAGCACCCGGAGGAAACCCATGCAGACACGGGGAGAATGTGTGGACTCCACACAGAGGTCGGATTTGAACCAGGATCCCTGGCTCTGTGTGGCCCCTTTGAGAATGTTACTGATACAATGGTGTAAGACAGGCATTCTCTGCTTTTCACACAGCGCTGATCAAGTTTCTGAAGCTTATTTATTCTGTAACAAGTAGGCTCACATTAACAGTGCAATGAAGTTACTGTGAAAATCCCCTAGTTGCCACACTCCGGCGCCTGTTCGGGTACACTGAGGGAGGATTTAGCATGATCAATGCAACTAAACAGCACGTCTTCTGGTCTGTGGGAGGAAACCGGAGCACCCGGAGGAAACCCATGCAGACATGGGGAGAACGTGCAGACTGCGCACAGGCAGTGACCCAAACCGGGGATCAAACCCGGGTCTCTGGCACTGTGAGGCAGCAGTGCTAACGATTGTGCCACCATGCCACCCATACATACAAAGAACAAAGGAAAGTACAGCACCGGAACAGGCCCTTCGGCCCTCGAAGTCCCTACCCCCCCCATGACTGTATCCAGCAGTCCAAACAAAAGGATGATGCTCTGGAACGTCCACATTATGGTAAATTCTCAACCTCAGCGTCTCCTGTATTGTGAATTCTCGCTTTATAAACAAGTGTGCTGCTCCCAACTGGTTCTCTGGCTCTTGGCTTCATGCGAGCTTGTGACCTGGCAGAGGAATGAGCCAAGGTGACGATACTCTTGGCGAGGATGAAGAAAGGGTTGTTGCAATGTATCGGAGAGACATAAAGGATGGGGGAGCTGGCACGAGATGGATTGAGGAATGATGTATTTTTCGGGGACTTGCCTTAATATTTCCCGGAATTAACGAGAAGTTTGCTGAACATTTCAACATTTACATGTCAACTGAACAGGAGAACGTTGCGTGGGAATGAAAGCAAATGGAGTCAATAAATGAATACAGAAACAGAAAATGCTGAGAGATCTCAGCAGGTCTGACAGTATCTGTGGAGAGAGAATAGAGCCAATGTTTCACGTCTGTGTGACCCTTCCTCAGGGTCCATTCGTGAGACAATCTTGATGATAATATAAGCAAAGTTGTCAGTAAAGGAGACTATATCCTGAGGGTGTCATCCAAGGTAATCAATAATCAACAAAGAACAAAGGAAAGTACAGCACAGGAACAGGCCCTTCGGCCCTCCAAACCTATGCCGATCATGATGCCCTAACTGAACTACAAAAAACAACTTCTGCCCTTACCCGGGACTGTCGGGGGTGAGGACCTTAAAACGATCACTATTACTAAAGAGGTAGTGCTGGGTAGGCTAATGGAACTAAAGGTAGACAAGTCCCCTGGTCCGGATGGAATGCATCCCGGGGTTCTAAAAGAAACAACAGAAGTAATAGCAAATTCATTAGTTGTTATTTATCAAAACTCACTGGACTCTGGGGAGGTGCCAGCTGATTGGAAAACAGCTAATGTAACGCCACTGTTTAAAATAGGAGGTAGACAAAAGGCAGGTAACTACAGGCCGGTTAGCTTAACATCCGTAGTTGGGAAAATGCTGCAATCTATCATTAAGGAAGAAATAACAGGTCACCTGGAAAAGAATGGTTCAATCAAGCAGCTGCAGCATGGATTCTTGAAGGGAAAGCCATGTTTGACTAATTTACTGGAATTGTTTGAGGATACGACGAGTGCAGTTGACAGAGGGGAACCGGTGGATGTTGTGTAAATAGATTTCCAGAAGGCATTCGATAAGGTGCCTCACAAAAGGTTGCTGCAGAAGATAAAGGTATACGGAGTTGGGGGTAAAGTGTTAGCATGGATTGAGGATTGGCTATCTAACAGAAAGCAGAGAGTCGGAATAAATGGGTGCTTTTCCGGTTGGCAATCAGTGACTAGTTGCGCGCCGCAGGGATCAGTGCTGGGGCCTCAACTATTTACCATATACATCGACGATCTGGAGGAGGGGACCGAGTGTCGGGTAACAAAGTTTGCGGATGACACAAAGATGAGTGGGAAAGCAAATTGCGTGGAGGACAAAGAGAGTCTGCAGAGAGATTTGGATCGGCTAAGTCAGTGGGCATGGATCTGGCAGATGGAGTATAACGTTGGTAAGTGTGAGGTTATCCACTTTGGAAGGAATAATAGTAAAATGGACTCTTATTTAAACGGTGGAAAATTACGACATGCTACAGTGCAGAGGGACCTGGGGGTCCTTGTGCATGAATCACAAAAACTCAGTTTGCAGGTGCAGCAGGTGATCAAGAAGGCAAATGGAATGTTGGCCTTTATCGTGAGAGGGATGGAGTATAAAAGCAGGGAGGTCATGCTGCAACTGTACAGGGTACCGGTGAGGCCGCAACTGGAGTACTGTGTACAGTTTTGGTCCCCATATTTAAGAAAGGATATATTAGCTTTGGAGCGGGTAAAGAGAAGGTTCATCAGGTCGATTCATTATTGGAACATCCATTGATATTTTTCCCAGACTCTGATCCAGTATTGGAACTTTACAGTCTATTGTTCTCAGATTCTGATCCAGTATTGGAACATTGCAGTCTTTTGATCTCAAATTCTAATCCAGAATTAGAACATTACAGTCGATTGCTCTCAGTTTCTGATCCAGTATTGGAACATTACAGTCGATTGCTCTCAGTTTCTGATCCATTATAGGAACATTACAGTCTATTGTTCCCAGATTCTGAACCAGGATTGGAACATTACAACCTATTGTTCTCAGAGTCCGAGCCATTAATCGAACATTGCAGTCTATTTTACTCAGATTCTGATCCTTTAGTGCAACTTTACAGTCTATTGTTCTCAGATTCTGATCCAGTATTTGTAAGAGGGAGGCCGTGCCTTACAAAATTGTTGGGGTTTTTTGAGGAAGTGACAAAAACAGTTGACGAAGGAAGGGCTGTGGATGTCGTCTATATGGATTTCAGTAAGGCATTTGACAAAGTCCCTCATGGCAGGTTGGTTAAGAAGGTTAAGGCTCATGGGATACAAGGAAAGGTGGCTAGATGGGTAGAGAACTGACTTGGCCACAGGAAGAAGTTTAACAACAGCAGGTTAAAGTCCAACAGATTATTTGGTAGCAAAAGCCACACAAGCTTTCTGAGCTCCAAACACCTTCCTCAGGTGAGGGCTCCAAAAGCTTGTGTGGCTTCTGCTACCAAATAAACCTGTTGGACTTTAACCTGGTGTTGTTAAACTTCTTACTGTTTTTACCCCAGTCCAACGCCAGCATCTCCACATCTTGGCCACAGGAGACAGAGGGTAGCAGTCGAAGGGTCTTTTTTCCGACTGGAGGTCTGTGACTTTACAGTCTATTGCTCTCAGAATCTGATCCAGTATTGAAACATTGCAGTCGATTGTTCTCAGAATCTGATCCTTTATTAGAACATCCCGGTCCATTTTTCCGACATTGCCATCCATTATTGGAACATGATAGTCTATTGTTCTCGGATTCTGATCCATTATTGGAAAATTGCAGTCTATTTTTCTCAGATTCTGATCCAGTACTGGAACATTGCAGTCTATTGTTCTCATAATCTGATCCATTGTTAGAGCATCCCGGTCCATTGTTCCCACATTGTCATCCATTATTGGAACACTACAGTATATTGTTCTCAGTTTCTCATCCATTATTGGAAAATCTCTTTCCATTGTTCCCAGACACTGAACCAGTATTGGAACATTACACTCTAATATTCTCCGATTCTGGCCCAGTATTGAAACATTGCAGTCTATTGTTCACAGATTCTGCTCCAGTATTGGAACATGACAGTCTATTGATCTCAGATTCTGATCCATCATTGTAATATCCCGGTCCACGGTTCTCAGATTCTGATCCAGGATTGGAACATTGAAGTCTACTATTCTCAGATTCTGATCAATGATTGGAACATTACACCTATTGTTCTCTGAGTCCGATCCAGTATTGGAACTTTGCAGTGTATTGTTCTCAGATTCTGATCCAGTATTGGAACATTACAATCTATTGTTCACAGATACTGATCCATTATTCGAAATTTGCAGTCTGTTTTTTCTCAGAGTCTGAACCAGTATTGGAACATTACAGCATATTGTTCCCTGAGTCCGATCCAGTATTCGAACATTGCAAAATATTGTTCTCAGATTCTGCTCCAGTATTGGAACATTCCGGCCTATTGATCTCAGATTCTGATCCATCATTGTAATTTCCCGGTCCATTCTTGTCAGATTCTGATCCAGTACTGGAACATTACGGCCTATTGTTCAGATTCTGATCAACGATGGGAACATCACAGTCTGCTGTTCTCAAATTCTGATCCTTTATTGGAACATTACCGTTTATTGTTCTTAGAATCTTATCCATTATTGGAACATCCCGGGCCATTGTATCCAGCTTCTGATCCATTATTGGAACATGACAGTCTATTGTTCTCAGATTCTGATCCAGGACAGCACAGGAAACAGGCCCTTCGGCCCTCCAAGCCTGTGCCGCTCCTTGGTCCAACGAGACCAATCGTTTGTATCCCTCCATTCCCAGGCTGCTCATGTGACTATCCAGGTAAGTCTTAAACGATGTCAGCGTGCCTGCCTCCACCACCCTACTTGGCAGCGCATTCGAGGCCCCCACCACCTTCTGTGTAAAAAACGTCCCTCTGATATCCGAGTTATACTTCGCCCCTCTCAGCTTGAGCCCGTGACCCCTCGTGATTGTCACCTCCGACCTGGGAAAAAGCTTCCCACTGTTCACCCTATCTATACCCTTCATAATCTTGTACACCTCTATTAGATCTCCCCTCATTCTCCGTCTTTCCAAGGAGAACAACCCCAGTTTACCCAATCTCTCCTCATAGCAAACACCCTCCATACCAGGCAACATCCTGGTAAACCTTCTCTGCACTCTCTCTAACGCCTCCACGTCCTTCTGGTAGTGTGGCGACCAGAACTGGACGCAGTACTCCAAATGCGGCCGAACCAGCGTTCTATACAGCTGCATCATCAGACTCCAGCTTTTATACTCTATACCCCGTCCTATAAAGGCAAGCATACCATATGCCTTCTTCACCACCTTCTCCACCTGTATTGCCACCTTCAAGGATTTGTGGACTTGCACACCTAGGTCCCTCTGTGTTTCTATACTCCTGATGACTCTGCCATTTATTGTATAACTCCTCCCTACATTATTTCTTCCAAAATGCATCACTTCGTATTTATCCGGATTAAACTCCAGCTGAATGTCTCTGAGCCGAAGCTCCTAAAGCCGCAGATACTTAATGCAGACATACTTGCTCTGAATAACACCAGTATCCATGAGCACCCACATAACGCAGTCATCACACATCAACTGTCCTGATATTCTTCTGATCTTAAACTAACAACTTAATTATTTGATTCAGTTATTTATTTTAGATATTAATAAATCTTATCGCAAAGTGCAGGACAAATTTCAACCTTGGGAAAATGGATCTTGACCACTTACTAGATATTCACCAACAGCTCGCCACCTCCCCTGTTGAAAAGCAGAAACCAATTCCCACAGGAAAAAACGTTAGAACATACTCCCCACAAGGACCGACAAACAGACAACAGGAAACTACTGGATGCTGAATGAATAGAGTTTTACAACGTATCAGTTTATCAGCACTACCTTACCTCCTCATCTCGAAACTAAATGCTCAGTCAGTCTCAGTGTTGTCCCTTCAAATACGTGTCTCACTCTCACCCTGCGCAAACACTGTCTTTGTTTTCACTCCACTCAATGCATTTCCCACTCTCACAATTCACTATTTTCAACCCTTTCAATAAAGAGTGAGCAGAACTGCAGGGAAGGAAGAGGACAGGATGTGATCCTCCAGTGACAGGCACCTTAACAAGCATTGGCAATGCATGTCCTCCTGCTCCATTGTGGGGGAGGCCTTGTTACCAGGGGCTGCAGACATCAGCAAGACCTGCCATGAAAGTCTGAGCCTCTTGATACAGCTTGATTGTGTGGACCTGGTGCTCACACATGTCATCATCAGAGGTTCAAGGTGCTACCGTGCTGTGGTGAGACAGTCGGGAAGTGCATATCAAGGTGAGTGATGCCCTGGACATCTGTCTCAGTAAAATATCTTCAGGCCTGATACAATTGTCAGACATTTATTTTGATACTAAAACTCTGTAGATCACATCGATTTGGTTTCCACAACCCGTGTGCCTCTATTGATCGGTCATTTTTAGCAGCCTCGCACTCAGCTTGTTGACACCGAAATATAACTCAGCATTAAATACAGAAATCAAGCAAATAATCCCCCAATCACCGGGGCTGAGGCAGGTAAGAGGAAAATGCTGCATTAGCAGCAGAATGAACCGGGTTTTACAATGTACAGGTACTGGATCCCGTATCGGAGGCGTTGGGCACTGGACCTGTTCCAGAATTGTGGATTTGGAGTTCTGGATCGCGTGCTTGTAAAACATGGAGAATCAGTGAGAAATAAAGACCCTGAGGCTTTTCTAATTTAATTATTATACTTTTATTATTTCATAATTTTACATATTGCATTGCAACCGAGGGAGAGGCAGCTGTCACACTGACAGATGCTGTGAAAATTGAAGGTTCGGGCTGATTTGGCAGATTTTGTGCCCTATCTGCTGGGTTGATAAAACATGGAGAAGGAATGAGAAATAAAGACGACAAGGCTTTTAGCTCATTCTTGTACATTTATTATTTCATCATTTTACAACTCAAATTACAGATCCACTGAGGAAGAGACAGCTGCCATTCAGACACAGGCTGTGAATGTTGACAGTTCAGGGTTTAATGTGTGTCTTTTAAACATGTCCTGCAGCTTAAATTGTTTCAAGTACATGGGGTTTTCTTTCCGAAACACCTCTTGTCCCTTTTAGACCCACATAATATGCTGCTCTGTAATGAAGCTCTTCTGATCGATGCCATGAATCAGTTCCTCCGTGATCCTTATTCACCTGTCAATAGACAGATTCATCTTCATCATCACCGCTCTCATTCTCTTTATGCTTGGTCAAGACCATGGTGTCTATTCCATTGTGTCGAACTTGGCAGTGAATTTCAGCATTGTTGCCAATATTACAGAATCCTCAACATCTTCTTCATCCAACAGCTGGGGTTCAGCACAGGAAAGTCTTTCAAAAATACCAGCAATATTTACAAAATATCTTTCTTCTCGGACACACGGACACCGTTAAATTCAGGTTTAATTTCTACATCACCAATCAAGGAAATTTCTGGAAGATGGCAGGAAAATGCTGCATTTCTCACAGATGGGAGAGGATTTTACAATGTACAGGTACCAGACCCCATACCTGGGATGTCTTGGATCCAACATGTTCTGATCTTGTGGATTTGGCAGATTTTGGGCTCTTTGTGGCGTGCTTATAAAACATGGAGAAGGAATGAGAAATAGAGACGACAAGGTGTTTAGTTCATTATTTTACATTTATTGATTCATAATTTTACAACTCAAATGACACAACCACCGAGATTGAGATATCGACCGGACTGAGACAGGCTGTGAATATTGAAGGTTCAGGCACTGACTACACCGTTTAAACATGTCCTGTAGTTTATGGATTCTGGTTTCTGGATGGCATGCTGATAAAACACGGAGAAGGAATGAGAAATAAATACTTTCATTTCATTATTGTACTTTTATTATTTCATAATTTTACAACTCAAATTGCATATCATCTGACGAAGAGAAAGCAGGACTTTCACATCTGCCAATAGATCTTTAGCAACGATTTTTCCTCAGAGAGATGAAAAACTCTAAATTCAGGTTTAATTTCACCATCACCATTTAGTTACGTGGGAAATGGCTTGAGGTTGTGCCTTCCATTTGTCAAACTACCTTGGGGTACCATTGGCCCAGCCTTGGCAGCACTGCAGAGTGCATGGTTCACATTGAATATTACTTGGAATTCCCTCCCACCCAAGCCTCTGTTCAATGCAATGAGCATTTTGTGCATGAATTCAGCCTTGTATCTGGTCGCGATTGCCCGCAAAATGCATTGATCCTTGGGCTGAATGGAGGACACACATTTGGGCAGAAAATAAGTTCTGAAAACAATGTTCCTGATGAGGACAAAATAACCATGCAGCTCTCAGGAACCCCCAGACACCGACACTGAGCCCTGGCTTCAGGGACAAAATGGCTCTCGGACCAATCAAGGGAAATTGGTTGAGGCATCCATGTGCACTGATTGATTGGCCTTGTAAACAACAGGGAAGACTCTGATCCCTTTGAACAATGTAATCTTCTGACTGTTGCCAATAACACATGTTCACATGCCCTGCTCTTTGACCTTCTTCCAATATTATCATGGAAAATTCATCCAAGTATGTCTCTGCAGCTTCATGATCAGTGAAGGTTTCTTCACCATATACTTTCAGCACACACACACCATGGCAGTTTGTAAACTTGTTCTGCCACCCTGACGCTCAATAACATGGTGTTGTTAGGCCTAGCTCTTTATGGAACACTTTCGCTTTGGCCATGGTAATGGATATGTTGCACTCTGACAGTGTATGATTCACTCTAATAACACTTTGTCTACATGGACAGTCTTTAACTGATGGAGGGTTTTCCTATTATCCATTAATTTGGGCACATCACTGTCAGAATAACATTTAATTTCTCCATTTGCTTCTTCAGATCATAAATGGTTGATGTCCCAACACCATTCTATTTGCTTAACCTTTTCCCTGAGGTGCCTTTCTCCAGACGCATCAGTAACTCTACTTTCTGCTTTATAGTCAGTGACCTTTTGTCTTGGTGCTCCTGCCAGCCACGGGACTTCTGACATGAAAACACTCGTAATAAAGCCTGGAATTATACAGAGAGAGACATGTTCGAGCAATGGTTAAACTGCGTGTGCTGGTTATGGATATGGGAATCTGGGACTTGACAAAATACTCTGTGCGTCAATTCCAAATTGTATCATGTGGCGTCAACGTCAAGTGTAATAGGTTTTTGAGACCCTCCTGTTTCTGGGACGCTGGATAAGGGGTCCAGTACCTTTACCAGTTTACAAGGGGGATGATTCTCATTCAAATATACTGCACAGAATTCTAGGAAGTAGCCAAGTAGTGCTGAGGTCAAAGATGGTGGAGACACTTGTGTGGGAATGGTGACTTCAATCAGCTGATGGAATATTAGCCAATGGATCCAGCGTGAAGAGTGAAATCAGCTTGAGCTATAAGTGTGACACATGCTGCCGGTGTATTTGCAGCAGATGGAGTGTCTGTAGTTTTCCTGTTATTGCACTGCTGGTGAACAATAATCTGATGAGAATTCTACCTCAACATCCAGCCCAGTGTTTGGGAAAATTATGATTCACTAAATTAAAGGAGGCTGTCCATCAACAACACTCCATTGATATACTTGGCCTCGCAGTATCAAGCTTCATTACCCAGAGTTAAAATTGTATCGTGTTTGGGAAAATTATGATTCACTAAATTAAAGGAGGGTTGTCCTTATTCTTGAAATGAATTGGGATTCTTGATTATGTCTCTGAGGTCAGAATGGCAGCATTTAACACATTTAATTCAACCAAGGCATTAGCACCCTGATTCTGAGTCTGGCATTGATTCACTGAATCTTTGAAATTAAACATTTCTCAAGAGGATTTGGATTTCATAGCAGGTCATTGCTGAGATCTGCATCAGCTGGATAACCTTTGACCAGCCAGTGGCTCTGATGGCTGAATTGTACGATCCTCTCCTGAGGCTTCAGCAACCACAGGAATGGAGAGGAGAATTGGAAAGGCCGTGTCCACATTTCCCCTCACATCCCGCATGGCTCAGACACTCAGATCGAGCTCTTGCTGTGGGATCTGCTAATTGAAATGAGGTCACATTTGCCAAGGATGGAAGGAGACGGCCAGCCTCGTAAAACCAGCAGGCATGAATGGAAGTGGCTGAGAAAGTGAGCAGGAACATTGTGGGACATGGGAAAAGTGTTTCAAGAAGTTCATGGACATCAGGAGGTCAGGAAAGTGCGTGACGTAACTCGCTCAGGAGCCGAGACTCACACTCTTATTTTCCCAGCATTTCCCAGCACAACTGGATAGCAGGGCGGCACGGTAGCACAGTGGTTAGCACTGCTGCTTCACAGCTCCAAGGACCTGGGTTCGATTCCCGGCTTGGGTCACTGTCTGTGTGTGAGTTTGCACATTCTCCTCGTGTCTGCATGGGTTTCCTCCGGGTGCTCCGGTTTCCTCCCACAGTCCAAAGATGTGTGGGTTAGTTTGATTGACCACGCTAAAATTGCCCTTAGTGTCCTGAGAAGCGTAGTTTAGAGGGATTAGTGGGTAAATGTGTAGGGATATGGGGGTAGGGCCTGGGTGGGATTGTGGTCGGTGCAGATTCGATGGGCCGAATGGGCTCTTTCTGTGCTGTAGGGTTTCTATGGTTCTATGAACTCCACAAAACAACACCCCTTACATTCATTCCTGTCTCTCCAGACACTTCCTCACATCCTCATCTGAAAAGCCAAGTGCTCACTCAGCCACATCATTGTGTCATCACAGCCATGTCTCACGCTCACCCTGCACTAACACTGACTTTGTTTTCACTCCACTCAATGCATTTCTCACTCTCACAATTCTCTATTCCCATCCCTTTCAGTTTGACTCACAAGTTCTACTACTTCACATATTTATCTAACTTTCCTGTAAAATTTGCAATGTTCTCATCCCTCAACCATTCCCAGTAACACAGCATTTAGATAGAGGTCGGTGGGAAGGTAGCTACAGACCGTCAATTATAAATAAATTAAAGGATGTAGAGCTGCACTGAGAAAAAGACTGGGACACAGAGGATGATGACGTGAGGAGAATTTCAATTGTCCTCCATTCCTCCTTAGCTTTCTACAGACAATGATTGGTCTTGGGTTGGGATTCGATCTCTCTTCTAATTAATCCACTTGCCTTTGATACTTCATTTCTCATGATTTCACTCTGTGGCAGTTTGGTTAAAACCCCATTTCTTCACACGCATCCTGACACGAACCATGTACCTGCAGCAGAAGAAGAAATTAGACACAGAAAATACTGGACAGTAACAAGTATAACAACAGGTATTTTATAGCTTCCCTCAAATAGTAAAACCATTCACCCCATAAATACTGAAGATTCTGAGTGTAAAACTGACTGGTTTGTTACATTTCTTGTAGTTTTACTGGTGTCAGCTCAGCACGAAAAGCAGAAGATTCCATAAGTTCTGGAGTTGAACAACTTACAACTTCTTCAAACTATTTCCCAGTTTCTGCCTCCAAAACTTTTCGTGCAAAGTGTCTGAATGAAGAATTTCTTCAACTCTCCACACTTCCTTTCTCACGTCTGAGTGCTCGGTGTTGGTGGAAAATCTGAGCAGCTGAATGTTGATGTGTTCACTCTGCCCTAATTTAGTCATTCCTTCCATCCCGACACTGCATTCAATATCAATCAGTCGCCTCAAGAGGAAGGTTCTCAACTCCCTGTAAAAATAAACATTTTACAGCACCAACCTTGTGAGTGCCAGCTGGCTACCAATGTTCCATTGTTCAAGCTCCCTTCGCAAAACAAAGATGTTCAGACCTTCTGCACATCCGCTTTCACTCCTAAAGGGAACGACCAGAGAGTAAGGGGCAGTGCAGTTCCATTTCTGTCACTGGAACGGGGTGTGAAGCCTCCTGTCTCTAATTTATCCAGTTTACAAACCCAATGAAATGTGTGATCTCACTGTGATACCACAGATTCCCTCATCCAGTTAAAGGGCCTCATCCTGATGCGGGTCTTGGGGAAACATCCCTGGGTTTCACTTTGGCCGTCATGATAGAAGGAGCTAGAATGTAAAAACAAATTCAGCGAATAAGAGGAGGGACTGGCCTTAATGAGAATATCAGCCTTCTCCCTGCCACATTCCCCGAATGAAGGATGAACCCAATGTTCCAACATCCTGTTGAGTTTGTAGAGCTGAATGCTCCAGATCATCAATGATGCCGGAGACATTGATCAGGACCCACTGAGGCTGAGCTTTAATCATTGGCTGGGGAATTGATTGCTGCCAATGGGAAGGTTTACATGGAGCCGATTCCAATTCAGACTGCACTATACATGTTGTTTAGATCAAGACTTTTCAATAAGTCGCTGCCCAAGAGAAGGGCAATAGTTGATGAACCGCTTCTGTTCAGATTTATTGTGTACAAGTGGAGGGGAGAGTGGAGAAGGTGGTAAATGTCTTCCTGAACCTTTTGTGTGAGGCACAGTAAAGGAAGGTACTACTGCCCACACTTCAGACTGACGCCAGTAATACAGCTGCAAACATTTACACAGCACGGAGTGAGCACCAAATTCAAGGACAGGTAGCAGCCAGTCAGTGAGAGACATACCTGAGAGTTGGGCTGTGTGACCATCTTTACCCAAGTTCCAGGACCCAGTCTATCTATGAGCAACAATATTGAAGATTTATTCGCAACCGCAACTTCAGCTGTTCCATCCTACTCTGCATCAATATTACTGGCTCTGTTATAATCATCACATTGCTCATTATCATGTTCACACATTACATTACAAGGTAATGATATTGAGACAAACCAATCACTTCTTAACCGCCCACCTTCACTCCGAGATAGATCAGGCCGTTAGTAAGAGTCTGTGAGTTCCACTGGAACTGGTTGTGCTGATGAACCGACTCTGATGTTTAATCTCAAGGTGATGCTCAGTGTGAGAGCGAGGCTTGCTCTGTAATATCATGAAATATCAACCAATCAAAGGCCTTGGCTTGATGGACAAACACCCTTGGGTTTCATTTGGGTCACAATCAGAGTGACAAGATTATCCGATATATTCTGTCCGACAGATTGCGCAATGTTTGGAACTCTCTTCCCCAGAAAGTGGTGGAAGACAGGGTCAATGAACATTTTGAAGACAGAAGTAGATAGATTCCTGACTAACAAGGGAGTCAATGGTTCTCAGAGGTCGGCAGAGATAAGGCACATTCAGATCAGCTGTGATCTTACTGAATGGCGGCGGAACAGGCTCGAGCGCTCGAATGGGCCACTTCTACTCCTAATTCATATGTTGGTATCAGCTAAAATAAAACCTTTCCATATGGACACAACCCAGTGGACATGGCAGGTAGAGCAATGGTGATGGGATTGATGGCCTTCTCCATGTCCTCCTGCTGGGTAAACCATGTTTAAAATTGATTCTATATCCTTTGAATCAGTGTTTGTGGTTTCTGGGATTTGGAGCACTGTAGGGCAGAATACCCGGGATAATCAGTGGTGCCAGCTAACATTGACCATGATCCATTGGTGCTGGCTTGGTACCAGGGGCAGAGGAACCAATCAGTGCTGTTGGGAGAAGCTGAACCAAAATCTTGCTGGAATATATGTGTTGTTGTAGCCGAGGATTCACAACGAGTTCAACCGAGAGAAAGGCTGTGGAAGATGAATCATTTTCATTGAGCTCCATTGTGTAGATGCAGTGAGCAGGGGACAGGTATCCAGCTGGAACTTTACAGTGAATCGAGCAAACATTGAACATTTCTGCCAAGCTCTAGAAATCTCCCAGCCAATCCTATAGGAGATGAATCCAATACAGAACAAGGCAACAAAACACAACTATTTCATCTTGCAGCCGTTTAAATGAATTTGTTGGGTCAATAAGAAAATTAAAATTAAAATACAACTATACCTTTCTGGCTACCTTCTCGAAGCTTCTGAAGATTCGGTCTATCATGTGCTTTGGTCTGATTTGTTTCACAGCATTTTGATGGGTTTCAATGGGTGTTAATGTGTTTTAATTGTGGACCCTTTGTGTTTGTGTGCTGTGCACCAAAATGTCTCGTTTCAGCCATATATAGGCATCAAGTATTTTGTTTGACTGAAACAAGTCTGCCCCATGGATCTAGTGGTGACTTGTTTGTCGGGAAATATATAACTGCCATTTTACAGTTGCTAATGTGTCCTGGTGCATCTCTGGTTTCGAATTGTCTGATCTTGAATTTTGCAAAAAGCCTGTCTCTCGGCAGAATTGCCTCTGTGCATTTGGACTGAGGTAATCGCAGCTTACCGAGGCCAGTGAGCCTCACATCTGTGGTGGGTAAGTTGTTGGAAAGCATTTTGAGAGACAGGACCTACAGGCATTTAGAGACACAAGGACTGATTAGGGACAGTCAGCATGGCTTTGTGAGTGGAAAATCATGTCTCACAAATTTGATTCAGTTTTTTTCAATGGGTAACCAAGAAAGATGATGGCAGTGCAGTTGATGTTGTCTGCATGGATTTTAGCAAGGCGTTTGAAAAGGTACCGCATGGTAGGTTGTTGCATAAGGTTAAATCTCACGGGATCCAGGGTGAGGTGTCTCAGTGGATACAAAATTGGCTTGTTGACAGAAGCCAGAGGGTGGTTGTCGAGGGTTGTTTTTCAAACGGGAGGCCTGTGACCAGCGGTGTGCCTCAGGGATCAGTGCTGGTCCACTGTTATTTGTCATTTATATTATTGATTTAGATGAGAATATAGGAGTCATGGTTAGTAAGTTTGTAGATGATACCAAGATTGGTGGCATATTGGACAGTGAACAAAGTTATCTCCGATTGCAACAGGATTTTGATCAATTGGGCTGTCAAATGGCAGATGGATTTCAATTTAGATAAATGCGAGGTGATGTATTTTGGTAGATTGAACCAGGGCAGGACTTGCTCAGTTAATGGTAGGGCACTGGGGAGAGTTACAGAACAAAGAGATCTCGGGGTACATGTTCATAGCTCCTTGAAAGTGGAGTCACAGGTGGACAGAGCGGTGAAGAAGGCATTCGGAATGCTTGGTTTCATTGGTCAGAACATTGAATAAAGGATTTGGGACGTCTTGTTGAAGTTGTACAAGACATTGACAAGGCCACACTTGGAATACTGTGTACAGTTTTGGTCACCCTATTGTAGAAAGAATATTATTAAACAAGAAAGAGTGCAGGAAAGATTTACGAGGATGCGACCCGGACTTGATGGTTTGAGTTATAAGGAGAGGCTGGATAGACTGGGACTTTTTTCTCGGGAGCGTAGAAGGCTGAGGGGTGATGAGGGGCACAGATCCGCTTGATAGTCAATATATTTTTCCAAAGTTGATGGGGGGCGGGGGGGGGGGGGGGGGGGGAGGTGGTCTAAAACTAGAGGGCACAGGTTTAAGGTGAGAGGCGAAAGATCCAAAGTGTCCAGAGGGGCAATTTTTTTTACACAGACAGTGGTGAGTGTCTGGAACAAGCTGCCAGAGGTAGTAGTAGAGGCGGGTACAATTTTGTGCTTTAAAAAGCATTTAGACAGTTACATGGTTAAGGTGGGCATAGAGGGATATGGGCCAAATGCGGGCAATTGGGATGAGCTGAGAACATGGAACAGTACAGGCCCTTCGGCCCTCGATGTTGTGCCACGCTTTCCCCGAAACCAAGATCAAGCTATCCCACTCCCTATCATTCTGGTGTGATCCATGTGCCTATTCAAGAACAGCTTGAAAGTTGCTAAAGTGTCCGACTCCACTATCACAGCAGGCAGTCAATTCCACAACTCAACCACTCTCTGCGTAAAGAACCTACCTCGGACATCCCTCCTATATCTCCCACCATGAACCTTATAGTTATGCCCCCTCGCAAACAGCTACATCCATCCGAGGAAATGGTCTCTGAACGTCCACTCTATCTATCCCCCTGATCATCTTATAAACCTCTATTAAGTCGCCTCTCAACCTCCTCCTCTATAAAAAGAAAAGCCCCAGCACCCTCAACCTTTCCTCATGAGACCTAACCTCCAAACCAGGCAGCATCCTGGTAAACCTCCTTTGCACCCTCTCCAAAGCTTCCACATCCTGAGGGACAAGATTTATGAGCATTAAGAGGGGTTTAGTATGCTCAAGAATACTCAGCATGGCTTTGTCAAAGGCAGATCGAGCCTGGTGGAGTTCTTTGAAAATGTGACGAAACACATTGACGAAATGAAAGCGGTCGATGTGGTTTGTATGGATTTTAGCAAGGCGTTCGATAAGGTCCCCCATGCAAGGCTTCTCGAAAAAGTGAGAGGGCATGGGATCCAAGGGGCTGCTGCCCAGTGGATCCAGAACTGGCTTGCCCAAAGGAGGCAGAGAGTGTCTATAGATGGGTCTTTTTCTAATTGGAAGTCGGTCACCAGTGGTGTGCCCCAGGGATCTGTTCTGGGACCCTTGCTGGTTGTCATTTTCATAAATGACCTGGATGAGGAAGTGGAGGGATGGGTTGGTAAGTTTGCTGACGACACGAAGGTTGGTGGGGTTGTGGATAGTCTGGAGGGATGTCAGAAGTTACAGAGGGACATAGATAGGATGCAAGACTGGGCGGAGAAGTGGCAGATTGACTTCTACCCAGATAAATCCGTCGTGGTCCATTTTGGCAGGTCGAATGGGATGAAGGAGTACAATATAAAGGGAAAGACTCTTAGTACTGTAGAGGATCAGAAGGACCTTGGGGTCCGGGTCCATAGGACTATAAAATCGGCCCCGCAGGTGGAGGAGGTGGTTAAGAAGGCGTACGGTGTGCTGGCCTTTATCAATCGAGGGATTGAGTTTAGGAGTCCGGGGATAATGATGCAGCTATATAAGACCCTCGTCAGACCCCACTTGGAATACTGTGCTCAGTTCTGTTCGCCTCCTTACAGGAAGGATGTGGAAAAGATTGAAAGGGTGCAGAGGAGATTTACAAGGATGTTGCCTGGATTGAGTGGCATGCCTTATGAGGATAGAACATAGAACATAGAACATTACAGCGCAGAACAGGCCCTTCGGCCCACGATGTTGCACCGACCAGTTAAAAAAAAAAAACTGTGACCCTCCAACCTAAACCAATTTCTTTTCGTCCATGAACCTATCTACGGATCTCTTAAACGCCCCCAAACTAGGCGCATTTACTACTGATGCTGGCAGGGCATTCCAATCCCTCACCACCCTCTGGGTAAAGAACCTACCCCTGACATCGGTTCTATAACTACCCCCCCTCAATTTAAAGCCATGCCCCCTCGTGCTGGATTTCTCCATCAGAGGAAAAAGGCTATCACTATCCACCCTATCTAAACCTCTAATCATCTTATATGTTTCAATAAGATCCCCTCTTAGCCGCCGCCTTTCCAGCGAAAACAATCCCAAATCCCTCAGCCTCTCCTCATAGGATCTCCCCTCCATACCAGGCAACATCCTGGTAAACCTCCTCTGCACCCTCTCCAAAGCCTCCACATCCTTCCTGTAATGTGGGGACCAGAACTGCACACAGTACTCCAAGTGCTGAGGGAGCTCGGTCTTTTCTCCTTGGAGTGCCGGAGGATGAGACGGGACCTAATAGAGGTATATAAGATGTTGAGAGGCATAGATCGGGTGGACTCTCTTGGGCTTTTTCCCAGGGTGGAAATGGCTGCTACGAGAGGACACAGGTTTAAGGTGCTGGGGGGTAGGTACAGGGGAGATGTTAGCGGGAAGTTTTTCCCACAGAGAGTCGTGGGCGAGTGGATTCGGCTGCCGTCAGTGGTGGTGGAGGCAAACCCAATAGGGTCTTTTAAGAGACTCCTGGATGAGTACATGGGACTTAATAGGATGGAGGGTTATAGGTAGGCCTGAAGGGTGGGGATATGTTCGGCACAGCTTGTGTGGCCGAAGGGCCTGTTTTGTGCTTTAGTTTTCTATGTTTCTATCCTTCTTATAGTGAGGTGATCAGAACTGCACACAATATTCCAAATGTGGTCTCACCAAGGTCCTGTACAGTTGCAGCATAACTCCACGGCTCTTAAACTCAAACCCCCTGTTAATAAACGCTAACACACAATAGGCCTTCTTCACAGCTCTATCCACTTGAGTGGCAACCTTCAGAGATCTGTGGATATGAACCCCAAGATCTCTCTGTTCCTCCACATTCCTCAGAACCCTACCGTTGACCCTGTAATCCACATTCAAATTTGTCCGACCAAAATGAATCACCTCGCATTTGTCAGGGTTAAACTCCATCTGCCAGTTTTCGGCCCAGCCTTGCATCCTATCAATGTCTCTTTGCAGCCTACAACAGCCCTCCACCTCATCTACTACTCCACCAATCTTGGTGTCATCAGAAAATTTACTGATCCACCCTTCAGCCCCCTCCTCCAAGTCATTGATAAAAATCACAAAAAGCAGGGGACCCCGCACTGATCCCTGTGGTATTCCGCTGGTAACTGGTCTCCAGTCTGAAAATTTTCCATCCGCCACCACCCTCTGTCTTCTATGAGATAGCCAGTTACGTATACAATCGGCCAAATTCCCCTCTATCCCACACCTCCTTATTTTCTTCTTGAGCCGACCATGGTGGAGCTTATTAAACGCCTTACTAAAATCCATGTATTTGACATCAACTGCTCTATCTTCATCAACACACTTAGTTACCTCCTCAAAGAATTCAATCAAGTTTGTGAGTCAAGACTTACCCTTCACGAATCCGTGTTGACTATCCCGGATTAAGCTGCATCTTTCCAAATGGTCAGAAATCCTATCCCTCAGGACATTTTCCATGAGCTTACCGACCACTGAAGTAAGACTAACCGGCCGATAATTACCATGGTCATTCCTATTTCCTTTCTTGAACAGAGGAACGACATTCGCCACTCTCCAGTCCTCTGACACTATCCCCGTGGACGGTGGGGACCCAAGGATCAAAGCCAAAGGCTCGGCAATCGCATCCCTTGCCTCCCAAAGAATCCTGGGATATATCTCAGCTGGCCCAGGGGACTTATCGACCCTCAGTGTTTTCACAATTGCTAATGCATCTTCCCTCAAAACAGCAGTTTTTCAAGTTTAAAGTGAAAACTAGAAGTGGGCAGCAAAGGAGTCTGGGAAGGGTTTTTATTTTAACTTTAAAAGTCAGTTACCTGGGAGGTTCCCCCTCATTGATCCACTGGAGCAAGCTGAGAGGGGTGATTGAAAAGCAGCAGTGCTGGTAAGAGATTAATTGGATTAATTGAATTGTTTATTTATTTAATTAGTCAGCTAGTGTGTGTATTTTTTTGGCCTTTACTTTAACAGCAGTTTTTCAAGTTTAAAGTGAAAACTAGAAGTGGGCAGCAAAGGAGTCTGGGAAGGGTTTTTTAAGCGCGTGAAGTATAAAAGGTAGGCTGCAGTATACAGCGGGCAGGGTCGGGAGCGGGCAGGGGAGTGTGTGGGAAGCAGAGTGTGAGCTATAAGACTTTGGCTCACAGGGCTTAGGCTGAAAGGGCGAGCAGGGGTGAGTTGAATTCATTTTTGCACTTTCTACCTGGTACTGGCAAGGTATCTCGAGGGGATGGGTGTGCAGGCAGTGCAATGTTCCTCTTGCACTATGTTTGAGGTGAGGGACGACGACAGTGTCCCTGCTGATTACACCTGTGGGAAGTGCACCCATCTGCAGCTCCTCCAAAACCGTGTTAGGGAACTGGAGCTGGAGTTGGATGAACTTAGGATCATCAGGGACGCAGAGATGGCCATAGACACAAGCTTTAGGAATACAGTTACTCCGAGGATTGAAAACAGATGGGTGACGGTGAGAGGGGCTGGGAGGAAGCAGTCCGTGCAGGGATCCCCGGTGGTCGTTCCCCTTAGCAACAAGTATTCCGCTTCGGATACGGTTGAGGGGGATGACATACCAGTGGGGAGCCGCAGTGAGAGGATCTCCAGCACTGTGTCCGTCTCTGTGGCTCGGGAGGGAAAGGGGGAGAGCGGGAGGGCGATAGTTATTGGGGACTCGTTAGTTAGAGGGATAGATAGGAGGTTCTGTGGCAGCAAAAGAGACTCACGGATGGTATGTTGCCTATCGGATGCCAAGGTCCGTGATGTCTCAGACCGTGTTTTCCAGATTCTGAAGGGGGAGGGGAAACAGTCACAAGTCGTGGTGCACATTCGTACCAATGACATAGGTAAGAGAAGGGACGGGGATTTAAAGCAGGAATTTCTGGAGCTGGGCTGGAAGCTGAGAGCCAAGACGAAACATGTGGTCATCTCTGGTACGTTGCCGGTACCACGTGATAGCGAGTTGAGGAACAGGGAGAGAGTGCAGTTAAATATGTGGTTGCAGGGATGGTGTAGGAGGGAGGGTTTCAGATACGTGGATAATTGGAACACGTTCTGGGGAAGGTGGGACCTGTACAAACAGGACGGGGTGCACCTGAACCAGAGGGGCACCAATATCCTCGGAGGGAAATTTGTTACGGCTCTTCAGGGGGGTTTAAACTAATTTGTCAGGGGAGTGGGAAAGGGAGTTGTAGTCCAGAAGTCAGTGAGGGTGGTGAGGTATTGGGGAAGGTATCAGGGTCAAGGGTGGGTACTGGTAGACAGGAGGGTGGGTTGAAGTGTGTCTACTTCAATGCAAGGAGCATCCGGAACAAGGTAGATGAACTTGGGGCGTGGATTGGTACTTGGGACTACGATGTTGTGGCCATTACAGAGACGTGGGTAGAACAAGGACAGGAATGGTTGTTGGACGTTCCGGGGTATAGATGTTTCACTAAGTGTAGGGAAGCTGGTAAAAGAGGTGGAGGAGTGGCATTGTTAATCAAGGATAGTTTAACGGCTGCGGAAAGGCACTTCGTGGGGGATCTGCACACTGAGGTAATATGGGCTGAAGTTAGAAATAGGAAAGGAGCGGTCACGTTGCTACGAGTTTACTATAGGCCCCCAAATAGTAATAGAGATGTGGAGGAAGAAATTGCTAAGCAGATTATGGATATGTGTGGGGGTCACAGGGTAGTTGTCATGGGGGACTTTAACTTTCCAAATATTGATTGGAACCTTTGTCGGTCAAATAGTTTGGATGGGGCAGTTTTTGTGCAGTGTGTGCGGGAGGGTTTCCTGACACAATATGTGGATGGGCCGACTAGAGGTGAGGCCACATTGGATTTGGTACTGGGAAATGAACCGGGCCAAGTGTTAGATTTGGTTGTGGGAGAGCAATTTGGAGATAGTGACCACAATTCGGTGTCTTTTGTTATTGCAATGGAGAGGGATAGGGCCGTACGGCAGGGCAAGGTTTACAATTGGGGGAGGGGTAATTATGATGCGATTAGGCAAGAATTAGGGGGCATAAGTTGGGAACAGAAACTGTCAGAGAAAGGAACTAATGAAAAGTGGAATTTTTTCAAGGAACAAATACTGGATGTCCTTGATAGGTATGTTCCTGTCAGGCAGGGAGGAAATGGCCGAGTGAGGGAACCATGGTTCACAAAAGAGGTGGAATGTCTTGTGAAAAGGAAGAGGGAAGCTTATGTAGGGATGAGGAAACAAGGTTCAGATGGCTCGATTGAGGTTTACAAGTTAGCAAGGAATGAGCTGAAAAAGGGGCTTAGGAGAGCTAGGAGGGGACATGAGAAGTCCTTGGCGGGTCGGATCAAGGAAAACCCCAAGGCTTTTTACTCTTATGTGAGGAATAAAAGAATGACCAGGGTGAGGTTAGGGCCGGTCAAGGACAGTAGTGGGAACTTGTGTATGGAGTCAGTAGAGATAGGCGAGGTGATGAATGAATACTTTTCTTCAGTGTTCACCAAGGAGAGGGGCCATGTTTTTGAGGAAGAGAAGGTGTTACAGGCTAATAGGCTGGAGGAAATAGATGTTCGGAGGGAGGATGTCTTGGCAGTTTTGAATAAACTGAAGGTCGATAAGTCCCCTGGGCCTGATGAAATGTATCCTAGGATTCTTTGGGAGGCAAGGGATGAGATTGCAGAGCCTTTGGCGTTGATCTTTGGGTCCTCGCTGTCCACGGGGATGGTGCCAGAGGACTGGAGAATGGCGAATGTTGTTCCTCTGTTTAAGAAAGGGAATAGAAATGACCCTGGTAATTATAGACCGGTTAGTCTTACCTCGGTGGTTGGTAAATTGATGGAAAGGGTCCTTAGGGATGGGATTTACGACCATTTAGAAAGATGCGGATTAATCCGAGATAGTCAGCACGGATTCGTGAAGGGCAAGTCGTGCCTCACAAATTTGATAGAATTTTTTGAGGAGGTAACTAAGTGTGTTGATGAAGGTAGGGCAGTTGATGTCAAATACATGGATTTTAGTAAGGCATTTGATAAGGTCCCCCATGGTCGGCTTATGATGAAAGTGAGGAGGTGTGGGATAGAGGGAAAGTTGGGCGATTGGATAGGCAACTGGCTGTCTGACCGAAGACAGAGGGTGGTGGTCGATGGAAAATTTTCGGATTGGAGGCAGGTTGCTAGCGGTGTGCCGCAGGGATCAGTGCTTGGTCCTCTGCTCTTTGTGATTTTTATTAACGACTTAGAGGAGGGGGCTGAAGGGTGGATCAGTAAATTTGCTGATGACACCAAGATTGGTGGAGTAGTGGATGAGGTGGAGGGCTGTTGTAGGCTGCAAAGAGACATAGATAGGATGCAAAGCTGGGCTGAAAAATGGCAAATGGAGTTTAACCCTGATAAATGTGAGGTGATTCATTTTGGTAGGACAAATTTAAATGTGGATTACAGGGTCAAAGGTAGGGTTCTGAAGACTGTGGAGGAACAGAGAGATCTTGGGGTCCATATCCACAGATCTCTAAAGGTTGCCACTCAAGTGGATAGAGCTGTGAAGAAGGCCTGTAGTGTGTTAGCTTTTATTAACAGGGGGTTGGAGTATGTTCTATGTTCTATGTTCTTATCTACCTCCTCCAGCCTATCAGCCTGTATCACACTCTCATCCTCAGAAACATGGCCCCTCTCCTTGGTGAACACTGAAGAAGAGTATTCATTCAAAGCCTCTCCTATCTTTTCTGACTCCATGTACAAGTTCCCACTCCTGTCCTTAGGGGTTTTTAAAAAACGGGCGGCATAGACAAGTTGGGCCGAAGGGCCTCTTTCCATGCTGTAAACCTCTATGACTCTACCTTTCATTCAGGCCACTTTCTGTGCCCTTGTGTCAGTATTTATGTCAGCTCCCTGTGCTTGTGTTTCTGGCCTCATGGTTGTCTCCAGCGGGTTCCCTTCGAATGATTCTACTTTACTCGAGCAGTCGCCGGCTGCTACAAATTCCATTGGGTTCACCAATTCCCTTTAGGGAAGGAAATTTGCCATCAACCTGGTCTTATCTTGATCTGTCCAATGTGAATCCAGACTCAAAGCAATGTGGTTGACTCTCAACTGCTGTGTGAAATGGCCGAGGCAAGCGACTGGGAAATGAGGGGTGAGCAACAGTTCTGGGTTTGCCACTGACACCCACATCCAATGAAATAAATCAAAGAACACATCCCCCATCTTCGATCCGTGTCCCTCTAATTTTAAAAAAATGCCCATTTACTGGATTCCTTCAACAGAGGGAACAAATTCTCCCTGTCGAATCTATCGTCTTGAAAAAACATTTTAAACACCAGACTAATCATCTATGCAACACATGTTGTGATAATTTGACCTGTTAGTTCTCTGATATCCTCCTGCACCCCCCTCCAGGGCCAATATATCCTGAGTTGTGATGTTCAGGCTGGAACTCAAAACTCCCGATGGGGACTAATGAAGTGAGTGGTGACATTTTGTTTGGCAAATACTTGGGCTGCATTTAAATGGCAATGACTTCCCCGTGCTGCAGTGCAAGGTGTCCATGTGGTCACGTCGCAGAGAACAGGGAGTGCGGACCAATGACAGCAATGGGATTCCTCACCGCCGTCTATTGACCTTAAGAAGTTTTTATGCTTGAAGCATATTTCACCATTGTTGGTAGTTTCAAAATCAGTTGTTTTAGTGTGACTATCTTCATGTAGTTTGAATTAATGGTATTACATATTGTAGCTGAATTAACAAAAGCCATTTAAAACAAAAACGACACCTGCCATATTGGAAAGCAGTTTAACAACACCAGGTTAAAGTCCAACAGGTTTATTTAGTAGCAAAAGCCACACAAGCTTTCGGCTTTTGCTACCAAATAAACATGTTGGACTTTAACCTGGTGTTGTTAAACTTCTTACTGTGTTTACCCCAGTCCAACGCCGGCATCTCCACATCATTGGAAAGCAGACAGATTAGTTCAACAGACAGCCTTAATTGTCGAACAGTTAAAGGGTAACTAATTCATTAAAATATGTGTTAGGTTGGTATGGTGATCATATCCTCCGCTCCAGAAGCATCCCTTCCTCTTTTGAGATTAAAGCCCTCTCTGCTTCCCTAGTTATGTAGTTTGCAAGAACGTTGCTGGCAGCAGGTTCAGATGTAGATCATTCCAACGGTACAGCCCCCACTTTCTCCAGAACTGATTTTAATGTCCCACAAGCTGAAACATACCTCTTCCACCAGTCTTTCAAACCATGTATTCATCTCTCTAATGTGATGTGCACTATGCTAATTTGCACGCGGCTGAGGTAATCATCTCCAGATTATAACCTTGTGTGTTCTGTTGTTTAATTCAGTGTCCATTTCCTGATAATGTCTGTGCAGAAGCTGCTTCTTCATTCTACCTATGTCATTGGTACCGACATGGTCCACAACAGTGGGATCCTCCTCACAACCACGGTCATCTCCAGCCAGATGTCCTGAACTCTGGCATGGGGCAGGCAACACAGCCAACTGCACTCTGACTCCTTGTTACAGAGAAAATTGTCAATCCCTCTGATGAAGGAGCAGCACTCCGAAAGCTCGTGCTACCAAATAAACCTGTTGGACTTGAACCTGGTGTTGTGAGACTTCTTACGTTGCCTACCCCAGTCCAACGCCGGCATCTTCACATCGTCAATGCCTCTCACTATACTGTCACTTACTCCCACTAATTTACTCTGTGCCTCTCCCATCCCAGCCCCTCACCTCCCCCCACGGCCCACTGAACAGCTTCCTATACCACAGTGCCACAGTCAGTCACATCATGTGTGTCCAACTGACGCACAATTTAGACGGCTTGACAGCTCTGGAGCGGTGGGTGAATTCACTTTGGAGCATCCACGATGCTGAAGAAGTCATGGATATCACGTTCAGTGAGTTGGTGACACCGCAGATAACAGTTACTGAGGGAGATAGAGAATGGGTGACCACCAGACAGAGGAAGAGTCGGAAGGCAGTGTAGGGGTTCCCTGCAATCATCTCCCTCCAAAGCAGATATACCATTTTGGATACTGTTGGGGGAGATGGCTCACCGGGGGAAGGTGGCAGCAGCCAGGTTCATGGCACCCTGGCTGGCTCTGCTGGACAGGAGGGCAGGAAAAAGAGTGGCAGAGCGACAGTGATAGGGGACTCAATTGTAAGGGGAATAGACGGGTGTTTCTGTGGATGCAAACAAGACTCCAGGATGGTATGTTGCCTCCCTGGTGCAAGGATCAAGGGTGTCTCGGAGCAGCTGCAGGACATTCTGGAGGGGGGAGGGTGAACAACCAGCTGTCGTGGGGCATATCGGCACCAACACTGTAGGTAAAAAATGGGATGAAGTCCGACAAGCTGAATTTAAGGACTTAGGAGTTAAACTAAAATGTAGGAGCTCAAAGGTAGTAATCTCAGGATTACTTCCAGTGCCACGTGTTAGTCAGAGTAGGAATGTCAGGAGAGCCAAGATGAATATGTGGCTTGAGAGATGGTGCAAGATGGAGGGATTCAAATTCCTGGGACATTGGAACCGGTTCTGAAGGAGATGGGACCAGTACAAAACAGACGGCCTGTACCTGGGCAGGACTGGAACCAATGTCCAGAGGGGAGTGTTTGCTCGTGCCGTTGGGGGGGGGGGGGGTTAAATTAATGTGGCGCGGGGATGGGGACCGACGCAGGAAGTCAGAGGGAAGTAAAGTGGGGACAGAAACTAAAGGCAGCAAAAGGAAAAGTGGAAGACAGAAAAACCGAAGACAAAAATCAAAAAGGGCCAGAGTACAGAGTACAGAGACTGTAGAGAACTCAGTGATTGGCTCCAGTAAAGGGCCAGAGTACAGAGACTGTGGAGAACTCAGTGAATGGGTCCAGTAAAGGGCCAGAGTACAGAGTACAGAGACTGTGGGGAACTCAGTGAATCGGTCCAGTAAAGGGCCAGAGTACAGAGTACAGAGACTGTGGAGAACTCAGTGAATGGGTCCAGTAAAGGGCCAGAGTACAGAGACTGTGGAGAACTCAGTGAATTGGTCCAGTAAAGGGACAGAGTACAGAGACTGTGGAGAACTCAGTGAATGGGTCCAGTAAAGAGCCAGAGTACAGAGTACAGAGACTGTGGAGAACTCAGTGAATGGGTCCTGTAAAAGGCCAGAGTACAGAGTACAGAGACTGTGGAGAACTCAGTGAATGGGTCCAGTAAAGGGCCAGAGTACAGAGACTGTGGAGAACTCAGTGAATTGGTCCAGTAAAGGGACAGAGTACAGAGACTGTGGAGAACTCAGTGAATGGGTCCAGTAAAGGGACAGAGTACAGAGTACAGAGACTGTGGAGAACTCAGTGAATGTGTCCAGTAAAGGGCCAGAGTACAGAGTACAGACACTGTGGAGAACTCAGTGAATGGGTCCCGTAAAGGGCCAGAGTACAGAGTACAGAGACTGTGGAGAACACAGTGAATGGGTCCCGTAAAGGGTCAGAGTACAGAGTACAGAGACTGTGGAGATCTCAGTGAATGGGTCCAGTAAAGGGCCAGAGTGCAGAGACTGTGTAGAAGTCAGTGAATGGGTCCAGTAAAGGGCCAGAGTACAGAGTACAGAGACTGTGGAGAACTCAGTGAATGTGTCCAGTAAAGGGCCAGAGTACAGAGTACAGAGACTGTGGAGAACTCAGTGAATGGGTCCAGTAAAGGGCCAGAGTACAGAGTACAGAGACTGTGGAGAACTCAGTGAATGGGTCCCGTAAAGGGCCAGAGTACAGAGTACAGAGACTGTGGAGAACTCAGTGAATGGGTCCAGTAAAGGGCCAGACTACAGAGACTGTGGAACATAGAACATAGAACATAGAACATTACAGCGCAGAACAGGCCCTTCGGCCCACGATGTTGCACCGACCAGTTAAAAAAAAACTGTGACCCTCCAACCTAAACCAATTTCTTTTCGTCCATGAACCTATCTACGGATCTCTTAAACGCCCCCAAACTAGGCGCATTTACTACTGATGCTGGCAGGGCATTCCAATCCCTCACCACCCTCTGGGTAAAGAACCTACCCCTGACATCGGTTCTATAACTACCCCCCCTCAATTTAAAGCCATGCCCCCTCGTGCTGGATTTCTCCATCAGAGGAAAAAGGCTATCACTATCCACCCTATCTAAACCTCTAATCATCTTATATGTTTCAATAAGATCCCCTCTTAGCCGCCGCCTTTCCAGCGAAAACAATCCCAAATCCCTCAGCCTCTCCTCATAGGATCTCCCCTCCATACCAGGCAACATCCTGGTAAACCTCCTCTGCACCCTCTCCAAAGCCTCCACATCCTTCCTGTAATGTGGGGACCAGAACTGCACACAGTACTCCAAGTGCGGCCGCACCAGAGTTGTGTACAGTTGCAACATAACGCTACGACTCCTAAATTCAATCCCCCTACCAATAAACGCCAATACACCATATGCCTTCTTAACAACCTTATCTACTTGATTCCCAACTTTCAGGGATCTATGCACACATACACCTTGATCCCTCTGCTCCTCCACACTATTCAAAGTCCTCCCGTTAGCCCTATACTCAACACATCTGTTATTCCTACCAAAGTGAATTACCTCACACTTCTCCGCATTAAACTCCATCCGCCACCTCTCGGCCCAACTTTGCAACCTGTCTAAGTCTTCCTGCAAACTACGACACCCTTCCTCACTGTCTACCACACCACCGACTT
Organism: Mustelus asterias; assembly: GCF_964213995.1. Classification (NCBI taxonomy): domain Eukaryota; kingdom Metazoa; phylum Chordata; class Chondrichthyes; order Carcharhiniformes; family Triakidae; genus Mustelus; species Mustelus asterias. The sequence continues at coordinate 1,356,120 of NW_027590109.1, forward strand.
TGGTGTCATCAGCAAGTTTGCTAATCCACCCAACTATACCCTCATCCAGATCATTAATAAATATTACAAACAGCAGTGGCCCCAAAACAGATCCCTGAGGAACACCACTTGTAACCGCACTCCATGATGAATATTTACTGTCAACCACCACCCTCTGTTTCCTATCCGCTAGCCAATTCCTGATCCAATTTCCTAGATCACCCCCAATCCCATACATCTGCATTTTCTGCAGAAGCCTACCATGGTGAACCTTATCAAACGCCTTACTAAAATCCATATATACCACGTCCACTGCCTTGCCCCCATCCACCTCCTTGGTCACTTTCTCAAAAAACTCAATAAGGTTAGTAAGGCACGACCTACCTGCCACAAAACCATGCTGACTATCACCTATCAATTCATTACTCTCCAAATAACTATAAATCCTATCCCTTATAATTTTTTCCAACATCTTGCCGACAACAGAAGTGAGACTCACCGGTCTATAATTCCCGGGGAAGTCTCTGTTCCCCTTCTTAAACAATGGGACAACATTCGCTAACCTCCAATCTTCTGGTACTATACCAGAGGCCAACGACGACCTGAAGATCAGAGCCAGAGGCTCTGCAATCACTTCTCTTGCCTCCCAGAGAATCCTTGGATAAATCCCATCCGGACCAGGGGATTTATCTATTTTCAGACCCTCCAGAATATCCTGCACATCCTCCTTATCAACTGTAATACTGTCTATTCTACTCCCTTGCAACCCAGTGTCCTCCTCAGCTATATTCATGTCCCCTTGCGTGAACACCGAAGAGAAATATTGGTTCAATGCTTCACCAATCTCCTCCGGTTCCACACATAACTTCCCTCTGCCATCTATAACTGGCCCTAAACTTGCCCTAACCAACCTTCTGTTCTTGACATACCTATAGAACGCCTTAGGATTCTCTTTAACCCTATCCGCCAAAGTCTTCTCATGTCCCCTTTTAGCCCTTCTAAGCTCGCTCTTCAACTCCCTCTTAGCCAATCTAAAGCTTTCTAGTGCACTACCCGAGTGCTCACGTCTCATCCGAACATAAGCCTCCTTTTTCTTTTTAACCAACAAAGAAACTTTTTTGGTGCACCACGGTTCCCTAGCCCTACCAATTCCTCCTTGCCTGACAGGGACATACCTATCACAGACTCGCAGTAGCTGCTCCTTGAAAAAACTCCACATGTCGGACGTTCCCAGTCCCTGTAATCTCCTAGTCCAACCTATGTTTCCTAATTCTCTCCTAATAGCCTCATAATTACCCTTCCCCCAGCTAAAACCACTGGCCCGAGGTTCATGCCTATCCCTTTCCATCACTAAGGTGAACGTAACCGAATTGTGGTCACTATCACCAAAATGCACACCAACTTCCAAGTCTAGCACCTGGTCTGGCTCATTTCCCAGCACCAGATCCAATATAGCCTCACCTCTAGTTGGCCTGTCTACATACTGAGTCAAAAAACCTTCCTGCACGCTTTGAACAAAAACTGACCCCTCTAACGAGCTAGAGCTATAACAATTCCAGTCAATATTAGTCAAGTTAAAATCCCCCATAACAATTGCCCTATTACTTTCACTCCTAAGCAGGATTGACTCCGCAATCCTTTCCTCAACCTCTCTAGAACTTTTAGGAGGTCTATAAAAGACTCCCAACAGGGTGACCTCTCCTCTCCTATTTCTAATCTCCGCCCATACTACCTCAACAGATAAGTCCTCATCAAACCTCCTCTCTGACACTGTGATACAATCTCTGACCAATAATGCTACCCCTCCCCCTCTTCTACCTCCTTCCCTACTTCGACTAAAACATTTGAACCCCGGGACCTGCAGCATCCATTCCTGCCCCTGCTCTATCCATGTCTCTGAAATAGCCACAACATCGAAGTCCCAGGTACTGATCCACGCTGCAAGTTCACCCACTTTATTACGAATACTCCTGGCATTGAAGTATACACATTTCAAACCCTGCTCCACCCCACCTCTGCAATGCCGTGCATTGCAGTCCCCATCCATGCATCCCTCACTTTCAGCCCCACTACTCAGGATCCCTCCCCCCCCCCCCCCCGAATCAGTTTAAACCTCCCTGCATGGCCTTAGCAAATTTACCCCCCAGGATATTGGTCCCCTTCTGATTAAGGTGTAGACCATCCTTCTCATAGAGGTCACACCTTCCCCAGTACGAGCCCCAATTGCTTAAGTACCTGAACCCCTCCCTCCTGCACCATCCCCTCAGCCATGAATTCAAACCTTCCCTCTCCCTATTCCTCTCTAAACTATCCCGTGGTACAGGCAAGAGTCCAGAGATAACCACTCTGTCAGTCTTGGCCTTTAGTTTCCACCCCAACTCCATAAATCCCTGCCTAATATCCCCTTCCCCTATCCTCCCTATGTCGTGTGTCCCCACATGTACAATAACTTGTGGTTTATCTCCCTCCCCCCTAAGAGTCCTGAATACCCTGTCAGACACATCCCGGACCCCAGCCCCTGGTAGGCAACACACCAACCCTGAGTCCCTACCTTTAGTTCCGACCCTCCTATCTGTCCCCTTAATTGTGGAGTCCCCAATCACAAGGCCCAGTCTTTTACAGCCCCTAACCACCTGAGCTTTCTCACTCGGTTCACCCCCAGAGATCTGCTCTCTATGCTCAGTTGATTCCTCCTCAACTGTAGCCTCCAGCACTGAAAACCTATTATGGAGGGGAACCGCCCCAGGGGATTGTCTTCCCGATTGCTTCTTACCCCTCCTCCTGGCATTGACCCAAGCCTCATTTCTAGGAGTTACTATTTCTCTATAACTCCTATCAACTTCCACCTCCGCCTCCCGAATTATGCGGAGTTCCTCTACCTCCCCCTGCAGCTCCTTTATACGCTCCTCCAGAAGCTGCAATCTAATGCACTTCTTACAACTAAAATCTCCTGAAACACTACTGGATTTCCTCACCACATACATCCCACAGGAGATGCAGCATACTGCCTGAACTGCCATCCCTGAAGCCATTACCAGCAAGAAAAAAAGAAAACAAAAAACTTCCCCACACTTATAATTAGGTTAGAGGAGGATGGAAGGGTGGGATCCTCTACCAGTGTAGAGGATCGGGTATCTCCTCTGCACCAATTTATAGGGCTAGGGGCCCGAGAGAAAAAAAAAACTACTACTGAGGGGGAACCACCCAGGTAACTGACTTTTAAAGTTAAAATAAAAACCCTTCCCAGACTCCTTTGCTGCCCACTTCTAGTTTTCACTTTAAACTTGAAAACCTGCTGTTAAAGTAAAGGCCAAAAAAATACACACACTAGCTGACTAATTAAATAAATAAACAATTCAATTAATCCAATTAATCTCTTACCAGCACTGCTGCTTTTCAATCACCCCTCTCAGCTTGCTCCAGTGGATCAATTGTGGAGAATTCAGTGAATGGCTCCAGTAAAGGGCCAGAGTACAGAGTAGAGAGACTGTGGAGAACTCAGTGAATGGGTCCAGTAAAGGGCCAGAGTACAGAGACTGTGGAGAACCCAGTGAATGGGTCCAGTAAAGGGCCAGACTACAGAGACTGTGGAGAACTCAGTGAATGGGTCCAGTAAAGGGCCAGAGCACAGAGACTGTGTAGAACTCAGTGAATGGCTCCAGTAAAGGGCCAGAGTACAGAGTACAGAGACTGTGTAGAACTCAGTGAATGGCTCCAGTAAAGGGCCAGAGTACAGAGTACAGAGACTGTGGAGAACTCAGTGAATGTGTCCAGTAAAGGGCCAGAGTAAAGAGTACAGAGACTGTGGAGAACTCAGTGAATGGGTCCAGTAAAGGGCCAGAGTACAGAGCACAGAGACTGTGGAGAACTCAGTGAATGGGTCCAGTAAAGGGCCAGAGTACAGAGTACAGAGACTGTGGGGAACTCAGTGAATGTGTCCAGTAAAGGGCCAGAGTACAGAGTACAGAGACTGTGGACAACTCAGTGAATGGGTCCAGTAAAGGGCCAGAGTACAGAGTACAGAGACTGTGGAGAACTCAGTGAATGGCTCCAGTAAAGGGCCAGAGTACAGAGTACAGAGAGTGTGGAGAATTCAGTGAATGGGTTCTGTAAAGGGCCAGAGTACAGAGACTGTGGAGAACTCAGTGAATGGGTCCTGTAAAGGGCCAGAGTACAGAGTACAGAGACTGTGGAGAACTCAGTGATTGGCTCCAGTAAAGGGCCAGAGTACAGATTACAGAGACTGTGGAGAATTCAGTGAATGGCTCCAGTAAAGGGCCAGAGTACAGAGTAGAGAGACTGTGGACAACTCAGTGAATGGGTCCAGTAAAGTGCCAGAGTAAAGATTACAGAGACTGTGGGGAACTCAGTGAATGGGTCCAGTAAAGGGCCAGAGTACAGAGTACAGAGACTGTGGGGAACTCAGTGAATGGGTCCATTAAAGGGCCAGAGTACAGAGTACAGAGACTGTGGAGAACTCAGTGAATGGCTCCAGTAAAGGCAGTAAGAAGTCTCACAACACCAGGTTAAAGTCCAACAGGTTTATTTGGTAAAGGGCCAGAGTACAGAGACTGTACATTCTCAGAATTGACAGGGTGAACCCCATTATCTTTCTGCTGCATGTGTGTACCATTCCATCCAAGGCTGAGGAGGCCGACGTGAGGTGGAGTGCGTAAAACGTTAATCAGGTCTCTGAGCAGCCTTTGGCTAAGACGCTGTATAACAGAAACATCGCGTCACCTTGGTTTTCAGCCAGACCTGTTGGGATGAAGGCTGGAATCTGTGTCGACTTTTCCATTATCTTTTATACAAAAACAGCGTGGAAATAATTTAATTTTAACCTTTTGGACTTAAGTAAGAATTCAGTAAAAAGGGGAACAGAAAGCTGAGACTCTGAAGAATACAGCTACACAGTTACACCGGGGGCAGCACAGTGGGCAGCACTGTTGCGAGAGACCTGGTTTCAATTCCCGGCTTGGGACACTGTCTGTGCAGAGTCTGCATGTTTTTCCCATGTCCGTGTGGAATTGCTCCAGGTGCTGCGGTTTCCTCCCACACTCCAAAGATGTGTAGGTTAGGTGGATTGGCCATGGTTAATTGCCGGTTAGTGTCAGGGGAATCAGTCGGGTAAATGCATGGAGTTGCGGGGATAGTGTCCAGGTGGGATTGTTGTCGTGCAGACTCCATGGGCCGAATGGCCTCCTTCTGCACTGTCAGGATTCTATCAACAGTCTTATTCAAATTCCAGTTGGTGAGAATAGTCTTATAAGCACTTTCATAGAATCATAGAACATAGAATATTACAGCGCAGTACAGGCCCTTCGGCCCTCGATGTTGCGCCGACCGGTGGTATCAATCTAAAGCCCCTCTAATCTCCACTATTCCAATATCATCCATATGTTTATCCAATAACCACTTGAACGCTCTCAACGTTGACGAGTCAACCACTGCTGCAGGCAGGGCATTCCACGCCCTTAGTACTCTCTGAGTAACGAACCTACCTCTAACATCTGTCCTATATCTCTCACCCCTCAATTTAAAGCTATGTCCCCTCGTGCTAGCCAACACCATCCGAGGAAAAAGGCTCTCACTATCCACCCTATCTAATCCTCTGATCATCTTGTATGCCTGTATTAAGTCACCTCTTAACCTCCTTCTCTCTAATGAAAACAACCTCAAGCCCCTCAGCCTTTCCTCATACGATTTTCCCCCCATACCAGGCAACATCCTGGGAAATGTCCTCTGCACCCTTTCCAACACTTCCACATCTTTCCTATAATATGGCGACCGGAACTGTACGCAATACTCCAAATGCGGCCGCACCAGAGTTTTGTACAGTTGCAGCATGACCTCCTGGCTCCGAAACTCAATCCCTCTACCAATAAAAGCTAACACACCGTATGCCTTCTTAACAACCCAATCAACCTGGGTGCCAACTTTCAGGGATCTATGCACATGGACACCCAGATCCCTCTGTTCATCCACACTACCAAGTATCTTACCGTTAGCCCAGTACTCTGTATTCCATAGTATTCATAGAATCCCTGCAGTGCAGAAAGAGGTTATTTGGCCCATCGAGTCCGCACTGACCACATTCCCACCCAGGCCCTATCCCCATAACCCCACATATTTACCCTACTACCCCCCTGCTAATTTCTTGTCAATTATCTCTTACAGATGTTTATTGATCAAATGCCAGAAATAATACTCAAGGCGAAACTGCTATCACTATATAAAGGGCAAAACACATGAATTCTGACACTCTTCCAAAGCACTGTGGAAATCCAAATCTGTGTCCCTCTGAAGGTATATTTCAATGTCTCAGTGTGTATGGATGAACATTTCTGTTGTGGTGTCTATTCATGCTAATCTTTCACAATATCTGTGTTTAATTGTGATTCTATTTCACAATCACTTTGTTTGCCTCCGATTCTCCCTATGCCCCAGTGTGTATCTGTGATTCTCTCTCTGTGTCCCTGTGTGTTCCTGTGACTGTGTGTTCTTGTGTGTTTCTCTATTTAATTTCCCATCTCTCTGTCCATGTATAGTATCTTTGAAAACAAATATAACTTAGTGCACCTCTCGGATATCACCTGAAGCATTCACTCTGTCCACCTCTGTGCAGTTTTCCAACTGAGTGTTCTTTCAGTGAAGGAGCATTTTCCCTCCTGTGACGGCTCCTTACACACCTCCAATGAGGAACCCGGAAGGACAAGGACATTGGATAGATTACAAAATCACCACCTGAAAGTTCATCTCCGAGTCGCACACCATCCTGACTTGGAATCTATGTAGACATTGCTTCACTGTCGCTGAGTCAAATCCAGTAGCTCCCTCCGGAACTGCAAGGCCAGCAGGAATGAGCCATCACATGTTGCCCTTGAGAATGTGATGTTGAGCTCCTTTTTGACATTACTGCTGTCCATTGGGTGTTGGGGAGGAAGTGTCTGGATTTGACTCAGTAACAGCAATGGAACAGTGATAGCGTTCCAAGTCAGCATGGTGTGTGTATTGGAGGTGATGTTGCTGATGGTGATGTTCTCAGTTTCTGCTCTGTCTAGGAATAGTGTTTACTGGTTAGGAAGGTGCTGTTGAAGGAGTCTTGGTGAGTTCCTGCAGTGGATCTTGTTGGTGATATGCACGGCAGTCTGTGATTCTCAGTCTGTGATTCTGCCACACGACATTACTCTGTGTGTAAATATAATACCCAAGCATTGCTCCTTTGTAAATATGTGATTCTTGTTTCTGTCCCTGTGTGTATCTATGATTCTCTCTCTGTGTGTCCCTGTGTGTATCTATGATTCTCTCTCTGTGTGTCCCTGTGTGTATCTGTGATTCTCTCTCTGTGTGTCCCTGTGTGTATCTGTGATTCTCTCTCTGTGTCCCTGTGTGTATCTGTGATTCTCTCTCTGTGTTCCATTGTGTATCTGTGATTCTCTCTCTGTGTCCCTATGTGTATCTGTGATTCTCTCTCTGTGTCCCTATGTGTATCTGTGGTTCTCTCTCTGTGTCCCTGTGTGTATATGTGATTCTCTCTCTCTCTGTCCCTGTGTGTATCTGAGATTCTATCTCTCTGTGTCCCTGTGTGTATCCACTACCAAATCCAATGTGGCCTCACCTCTTGTCGGCCTATCCACATATTGTGTCAGGAATCCCTCCTGCACACACTGCACAAAAACTGCCCCATCTGAACTATTCGACCTACAAAGGTTCCAATCAATATTTGGAAAGTTAAAGTCCCCCATGACAACGACCCTGTGACCCCCACACCTATCCATAATCTGCTTAGCAATTTCTTCCTCCACATCTCTATTACTATTTTGGGGCCTATAGAAAACTCCTAACAACGTGACCGCTCCTTTCCTATTTCTAACTTCAGCCCATATTACCTCAGTATACAGATCCCCCTCGAAGTGCCTTTCCGCAGCCGTTAAACTATCCTTGATTAACAATGCCACTCCTCCACCTCTTTTACCAGCTTCCCTACTCTTACTGAAACATCTATACCCCAAACGTCCAACTATTCCTGTCCTTGTTCTACCCATGTCTCCGTAATGGCCACAACATCGTAGTCCCAAGTACCAATCCACGCCCCAAGTTCATCTACCTTGTTCCGGATGCTCCTTGCATTGAAGTGGACACACTTCAACCCGCCTTCCTGTCGACTGGTACCCACCCTTGCTACCTTCCCCAATACCTCACTACCCTCATCACTGACTTCCAGACTACCACTCCTTTTCCCACCCCCTGGACAAATTAGTTTAAACCCCCCTGAAGAACCATAGCAAATTTCCCTCCCAGGATATTGGTGCCCCTCTGGTTCAGGTGCACCCCGTCCTGTTGGTACAGGTCCCACCTTCCCCAGAAAGTGTTCCAATTATCCACATAGCTGAAACCCTCCCTCCTACACCATCCCGGCAAGCACATTGTTTGAACCTTCCAAGCTAAAGGAGAGTGTGTTAGCGGCTGAGATACAGCAAGCAGACTGAAATTCAAAAAATTCAGTGGAGAGACTGGAACGGCTGAATGCTCAACGCTTTTCTTGAGTGAGGTGGGTGTTTAATTATTTGTTGATTTTTTTTCTCTCTGTGAGTTGATGAACAGTGTTTGAAGTTCTCTCTCCCAGTGTCTGTCTCCCGCACGGGCTTCTAGATTGTGTTGTATTATACACTTTATAACAGCAGCGTTAACATTGTTGACAAAGGAGCATTTTCAATCTGGGTTTTGTCTCCTCTGTGGTTAAACAGCCTGACGCCAACTTGCTCCATCTGTTGTTTATGACGCTTTCCAATTCCCTGGACACCAGCGAGTTTATTGCCCCCGAGACCGACTGAATAACATTTGTTTGCCATTGTGTTGTTTGAGCGGTCAGTTTAGCAGGTCCTTTGCTGAATTAATAATTTTAAACTAACTCTGACCTCCAGGAGGGAAATAAATCAGCTTTTCCAAAACTAAATCTTGGCTCCGGATGAAAGCGTTACTGAAGTGTCAAATATCCTCCCAGAGAAAATAGCTGGAGGAACATTGTCAAAAACCAGAACCTCAGTGAGGCAGGTTCAAACATGTAAAGAAAAAACCTTTTGCATTTACAGACCAACGCGTTAGTCACTGAGTTTTTATAGATACATTTCGGCGGGAGCGAGTATGTGACATTCTCAAAGCACCAACACAGCACAGTGCACTCAATCCCAGAAATATGTATTATGCTGCTTTTCTGATATTCCATTTGCAGGAAGTTCTCAAATACAGAATTATTGAATTCATCATTAAAATCACCAGACCCTATCGGATATGATCAGCATTATTATAAACAGGAGGTGGAATTTCAAGTTGTCCATTATTTACACGAATAAACTGTCATTCAGGAATGTGTTTGCCATTGAACCAAAGGACAGTTAATAATAATGCATTCCATTTGAACGCGTATTGTTTGTAATGGAGGATTATGGACATTTTCTGAAGACGTGTTCATCGAAGTGTTTTGTCACTCACATGTTGGTGAAATGTCTGCCTTCGCCTATCCCATCACCTGCCTTCCAATCTTGTGTGTGTTTATTCGCTCCACTGAAACCCCTTCCACCAGTCCATGGACACCCATTTGAACCACCTGACATCCTTTTGCATCTATTCTTATTCCCAGGTCTGTTGACTGATCCTGGAACAGAATCGCTTTCTGTGTTGCTGTATCGGCGGATTTGGTTTGACCTGTTTTTGAAGGTCCAGCTTTCTGTGTTATTTTGTTGTGATGTGATTTAATTCCCGTTTAAAGAACGGGGAAAGAACTGCCTTTAGCCGACACAGAATCCAGATTTGTTCAGATTCTGGAAACATGTGTTGTCAGTGGAAACTCACAGACAGACTTTCGACCAGTTTGTTGCTGAAAAACGCCTTTACCCAGGTGCTGCTGCGAGACAATCAAAGGACACGGACTTGTTCGGAGGTTCAAACTTAGTGTTATTAAGAACATTTGCAAGTTAAAGGAAACAGTTGTTATAACAGGAATTCAGTGAACTTTTCTCTAAATCTATCTGAATAAGCACTAAAGAGAGATTTAGACTATTGAGTTGGATGAACAGCCATGATCGAAATGAAATGCGGAGCAGGCTCGAAGGGACAAAAGACCTCCTCCTGCTGCTATCTCCTATGTTTCTATGTTTAAACTTGCTCTTGTCCTGAATCATAGCTGTTTTGGTATGTTTTCACCTTCCATTTTCAATAGGGCCGGATCCCCACCTGCTGTCCGCTGTGCTGAAAGTCGATGTTTATTTGTTTCCAGGACAAATCTGCTGCAGGATGAAGATGATGGTCACTCTGCAAACACAGTAAGAAGTTTAACAACACCAGGTTAAAGTCCAACAGGTTTATTTGGTAGCAAAAGCCACACAGGCTTTCGGAGCTCCAAGCCCCTTCTTCAGGTGAGTGGGAATTCTGTTCACAAACAGGGCATATAAAGACACAGACTCAATTTACATGAATAATGGTTGGAATGCGAATACTTACAACTCTTCAAGTCTTTAAGAAACAAAACAATGTGAGTGGAGAGAGCAGCAAGACAGGCTAAAAATATGTGTATTGTCTCCAGACAAGACAGCCAGTGAAACTCTGCAGGTCCACGCAACTGTGGGAGTTACAAATAGTGTGACATGAACCCAATATCCCGGTTGAGGCCGTCCTCGTGTGTGCGGAACTTGGCTATCAGTTTCTGCTCAGCGACTCTGCGCTGTCGTGTGTCGTGAAGGCCGCCTTGGAGAACGCTTACCCGAATATCAGAGGCCGAATAGAGTTTTACTGGCTGTCTTGTCTGGAGACAACACACATCTTTTTAGCCTGTCTTGATGCTCTCTCCACTCACATTGTTTTGTTTCTTAAAGACTTGATTAGTTGTAAGTATTCGCATTCCAACCATTATTCATGTAAATTGAGTTTGTATCTTTATATGCTCTGTTTGTGAACAGAATTCCCACTCACCTGAAGAAGGGGCTTGGAGCTCCGAAAGCTTGTGTGGCTTTTGCTACCAAATAAACCTGTTGGACTTTAACCTGGTGTTGTTAAACTTCTTACTGTGTTTACCCCAGTCCAACGCCGGCATCTCCACATCATGACTCTGCAAACAGCCAGGCAGGTAAACGCCGCTGCTTCAGATGGCGGCAAAAGACAGAACTCTGGAAAACGGTGTCATAAACTGTCGGATTGTTTGAACCTTGGACATTAAGGGAGAGTGCACCAGCGGCTGAGGTATTACACACAGATTGAGATTCAGAGGATTCAGTGTCCAGACCGGGAAAGCAGAACGTTCCACTCTTCTGTTGGTTGAGGTGAGTGTTTAATCTTTGTTGATTTTCTCGCACGGATTCTGTTTCTGAAGTGACTACCAGACCTGGAAACTGGTCTGGTCTTTCTGCATTTGGACACGCACTGTTTCAGCATCTAATGATTCACAAATGATGCTGAAGATTGTACAGATATCAGCGAACACCTCCACTTCTGAACATGTGCTGCAAGGGTGGTCACTGATCTGATTGGTTGATGTGAAGTATTGTTTTGCGGGTTATCCATTCTAATCATATCGTGCAGAGCTCGCAAAGAGTCGCCACGCTGTCGCATCATCTTATAAAATTGGATATGGCCAATCCTCAGTGAGATCCGTTCCGGATTCTCTTTCCAGTCCCTGTAGTATGGCGACTGGTTGCAAGGATTTTAGGGCCTTGTGTCAAAGTCCGGTTTTGAGAATTAAAGGAACACGGCCAACGGGGGAAAGGCAGCTTGAAAATGATCTGAAACAAAAAATGAAGATGGCGACTGGCACAATGGATAGTTGTCCCACATGAATATTTCAATGGAGAGACAGAGATTTAAAGATGACAGAGACTCAGGGCGGTGCAGTGTACATACTGCTCACTCAGGGTGATTTGGAGTTTGAGAGACTTTACTACAACTGCACTGAAGTTTAGTGTTTGGACTGTGCAGAAGGACAATATCTTTGTATCTCAGCCTGTGCTACCTCTGCACTCATTGCAGTTGGTGGACAATGTAGAGGGAGCTTATCCTTGTAAGTGTTTGATGGGCGCAATCTTGTGGGCGATGTAGTCTGAAGGTGAATTATGGGACCATGTCTAATGCTCTCAATTGAACCTGAATTGCGTTTACCGTTGTGTCTGTTTGCAGGGAAAGCAGGTCCGACATCCTGTAGCAGGATGGTCCTGGAAACAAACAGCGGCGTTTACCTGTGTGTCTGTTTTCTGGGGAATCAGATTCTTCATCCTGCAGCAGGATGGTCCTGGAAACAAACAGTGTCGATTTTAAATGGATAGCAGGTGAGGATCCGCCCCTATTGACAAAGGGAGTTGAAGTCACCCTCCTTATACTAGCGTTCAGGTGAAGAGCAGGAAATGCTTACTTTGACACTGAAATGTTTAAACATTAAGTTTTGAATACATTTAACACTTGTTTCAAATTCATTATATTAAATTCTAATGCGAACAACTAAAATCCATCCAATTATCATTGGAACATCCTATCATTGTCCCTTGTTGAATATGTAGCGACTGTTCACTGGTAATATGCTTTTTAAAATTTCTGAATCAGTTTAGAATGGGGCAAGTGCTGTCCCAGACCTAATCAAAGGGAAAGAAGCCAGGCAATTGGTCGCAGTGTCAGGAGGCGGGCATTTCTGGAACAGTGGCCAGAAATCTCTCAGCTTCTCAGTTATATGGAAAGGAATAAAGAGAGTTCAGTCAACAAGTACTTGAATTGGGGGAAAGACGATTTCAATATCATAAGACAGTTTCCAGCAAACGTAGACTGGGATCAGTTCCTTACAGGTCAATATATATTTGGAATCTGGATGTCTATTAAAGTGCCAGAGTGAGAATGCAGGGCCCGTTGGTTTTCTCTCAGAGTGAAGAGTAAGTTTGGCAAGTCCAGGGAATCCTGGAAGTCAAGAGGTATCGAGGGTTCCATAAAAGGGAGGAAAAGGAGTAAGTGGTATGTGCAGAGCACGGAAAATGAGGGAGGGCCTCAGCAAGCTGCTGAAAAACCAATCAGGAGGGAAAAGAGGGGCCACAACATATAATTGGCAGACCACATTAAGGAAAACCGCAAGGCATTTTCTCAGTATGTTGGGTGCGAGAGGATGACCAGGGAAAAGTGGGGCCCATCAGAGCACAAAGGAACCTCTGTGCGAGGAGTCAGAGGACGTGGTTGAGGCCGAACATTATTTTTTCATCTTTATACACAGAGGGGAAACATTTTAAACCTGGAGATTTCAGCAGGAACTGTAAGATTCAAGAACACGTTAAGATCAATAAGAAGGAGGGATTGGATGTGTTAGCGGGAATATTGGTGCATAAACCCCCAGGGCCTGAAGCAATTATACCTCAGTCTTCTGTGGAAGTCACGGAGGGAGATTGCAGGGACACACTGAGGGAGATATCGACATCTTCGCCGAAGTGACCGTGGGATATCTAATGTGATCCCTTTATTCAAGAATGGCAGCAGGGAGTACTGAGGACTAACGTGAACCTGGGGTGCAAGTCCCTTGATCCCTGGTGGAGCCGGTGCTGCTAGATATGTTAGTTTAGAAGACATACTGAATGCTTGCCTTCATTATCCAAGACATAGGCTATAGGAGCCGTGGGGTCCAGGCCCATCTCAGATCATTAGTTAATCCACAGATGGAATATTGTGTAAAGTCTGGTCGCCAAACTCTTGGATGGAATAATTCCACTGGAGAGGGCTCAGAGTGAGGTTCAGCAAGGAGTTGTCTGCAACGGGAAATTGCAGCCATTATGGAGAGACAGGGTAATTGGGGTTCACTTTCACTGGAGGCACGGAGGCTGAGGGAAAACTTAATAGAGATACACAAAATTATCAGAAAGGTAGACACGGTATATTGTCAGAATCTCTCCCAATGGCAGATGCGTGGTTAGCGCTGCTGTGTCACAGCACCAAAGAATCCGGTCGGATTCCTGGCGTTTGTCACTGTATGTGTGGAGTTAGCACGTTCTCCCCGTGACTGCCTGGGTTTCCTCCGGGTGCTCCAGTTTCTTCCCACAGTCAGAAATACGTGCTGGTTAAGTTCATTGACCCGATTAGGCGCCGGAGTGTGGCGACTAGGGGAATTTCACACGAATTAATTGGAGTGTTAACGTAAGCCTTACTAGTGACGATGAAGTAAACTTTTACTTCATGTGTCTCTGGCAGGTGGGCATGGGAACATGGAGAGGGGAAAGTGGTTAAGAGGGGATATGAGGAAATGTTATTTCACACACAGAATGGTGGGAATATGGAACAGGAGCCTGGACTAGCACTTTAATAGTCAAGGCATAATCCAATACGGATCTAGTGCTGGTAAATGAGATGATTGCAGATTGGTAATTGATGGCCAGCATGGACATGATGGGCCGAAGGGACTGTTTATGTGCTGACTGACTCTGTAAATCGATGAGAGTTACTGGGAACAGACTAATGGAATAGATTGGAGCTTTGAATCAGAGGTTGTTATGAAGGATCGAATTAAGTTTTCAATAAGAGAATGTATTCAGTTTATATTCTCTCCAGATGTAGGTTTAATTCATGAAGAAAGGCCAAAAAAATCCGAAACTGTCGACAATCTGAACACATGTTTGATGTAAGATGAAAAAAATGGGAATGTCGGAGCAGAATGTATTTGTCCAACGCTCGAACCTCTGCTGATATTTAATGTCATCACCTTGTTTCTGCAATCAAACAAATTATTAACGAGCGATAAACGAAATAAAACTTTCCTATCGAGCAGGGAGAATTCTCAGGTAATATTTCCCCTTTTGGACAGGCGCGGATCAAGAACTTGGGGCAACGTCAGAGAATAAGACTATTTAAAATGATGATGAGTTCGAATTTCCACTCTCAGTGCGTCAGTAGCCTGTTGGTTTCTGTTTTCAGAGAGAGGTGGGGGCGTTGGGGATTGGGGGCGTTGGGGATTGGGGGCGTTGGGGATTTTGGGGTGGGGGTGGGGACAGGGGAGAGTGGTAGGAATGGCGCTAATCCTCGAATACATTCCAAACTGATTCAGATATTTTTTAAAAAACATATTACCAAGGAACAGTCGCTACATTTTCAACTAGGGACAATGATAGGATGTTCCAATGATAATTTGATGGATTTTAATTGTTCGCATTAGAATTTAATTTAGTGAATTTGAAACAAGTGTTAAACATATTCAAAACGTAATGTTTAAACATTTCAGTGTCAAAATAAACATTACCTGCTCTTCACCTGAACGCTAGGACAAGGAGAGTGACTTCGACTTTTTCCGCTGAGGCGAGGGGAGAAAAAAAACCAGAGGGCATAGGTTAAGGGTGAAAGGAGAAAAGTTTGAAGGGAATATTAGGGGGGGCTTCTTCACGCAGAGAGTGGTGGGAGTGTGGAATGAGCTGCCGGATAAAGTGGTAAATGCGGGGTCACTTTTAACATTTAAGAAAAACTTGGACGGGTTCATGGATGAGAGGGGTGTGGAGGGATATGGTCCAAGTGCAGGTCAGTGGGACTAGGCATAAAATGGTTTGGCACAGACAAGAAGGGCCAAAAGGCCTGTTTCTGAGCTGTAATTTTCTATGGTTCTATGGTTCTAACTTCCTTTGTCAATAGGGGCGGATCCTCACCTGCTATCCACTTAAAACCGACACTGTTTGTTTCCAGGACCATTCTGTTGCAGGATGAAGAAGCTGATTCCCTGGAAACAGACACACAGGTAAACGCCGCTGTTTAATTCCGTGCAGGAGACGGGAACAGACTGCAATGAGGAAAATCGGGTCAGAAGTTGTCGGATTGTTTGAACCTTGGAAATTAAAGGAGAGTGTGTTAGCGGCTGAGATACAGCAAGCAGACTGAGATACAGAAAATTCAGTGGAGAGACTGGAACGGCTGAATGCTCAACGCTTTTCTTGAGTGAGGTGGGTGTTTAATTATTTGTTGATTTTTTTTCTCTCTGTGAGTTGATGAACAGTGTTTGAAGTTCTCTGTCCCAGTATCTGTCTCCCGCACGGGCTCCTAGATTGTGTTGTATTATACACTTTATAACAGCAGCTTTAACATTGTTGACAAAGGAGCATTTTCAATCTGGGTTGTGTCTCCTCTGTGGTTAAACAGCCTGACGCCAACTTGCTCCATCTGTTGTTTGTGACGCTTTCCAATTCCCTGGACACCAGCGAGTTTATTGCCCCCGAGACCGACTGAATAACATTTGTTTCCCATTGTGTTGTTTGAGCGGTCAGTTTTAGCAGGTCCTTTGCTGAATTAATAATTTTAAACTAACTCTGAGCCTGCAGGAGGGACATAAATCAGCTTTTCCAAAACTAACTCTTGGCTCCGTATGAAACCGTGACTGAAGTGTCAAATATCCTCCCAGAGAAAATATCTGGATGGACATTGTCAAAAACCAGAACCTCAGTGAGTCAGGTTCAAACATGTAAAGAAAAAACCTTTTGCATTTCCAGACCAACACGTTAGTCACTGAGTTTTTATAGATACATTTCGGGAGCGAGTCCGTGACATTCTCAAAGCCCCAACACAGCACAGAGCACTCAATCCCAGAAATATGTATTATGCTGCTTTTCTGATATTCCATTTGCAGGAAGTTCTCAAATACAGAATTATTGAATTCATCATTAAAATCACCAGACCCTATCGGATATGATCAGCATTATTATAAACAGGAGGTGGAATTTCAAGCTGTCCATTATTCACACCAATAAACTGTCATTCAGGAATGTGTTTGCCATTGAACCAAAGGACAGTTAATAATAATGCATTCCATTTCCTCACCCCTCAACCCTACCCCCTCAGCCCTCAGCCCTCTCCCCTCTCCCCTCAACCCGCCCCCCTCACCCCTCAGCCCTCTCCCTCTCCCCTCAAGCCACTCCCCGCAACCCTCTCCCTCACCCCCTCAACCCTCCCCCCTCCCTCCTCAGCCCTCTCCCCTCAACCCTCGCCCCTCAACCCTCTCCCTCACCCCTCAACCCTCCCCCTCCCTCCTCAGCCCTCTCCCCTCAACCCTCCCCCTCCCTCCTCAGCCCTCTCCCCTCAACCCTCTCCCCTCAACCCTCTCCCCTCAGCCCTCTCCCCTCAACCCTCTCCCCTCAACCCCCTCCCTCTAACCCCTCCCTCTCCCCTCAACCCTCTCCCTCTCCCCTCAACCCTCTCCCCTCAACACTCTCCCTCTCCCCTCAACCCTTCCCTCTCCCCTCAACCCTCTCCCTCTTCCCTCAACCCTCTCCCCTCAACCCTCTCCCCTCAACACCCTCCCTCTCCCCTCAACCCTGTCCCTCACCCCTCAGCCCTCACCCTCTCCCCTCAACCTTCTCCCTCTCCCCTCAACCCTCTCCCACTCCCCTCAACCCTCTCCCCTCAACCCTCTCCCTCTCCCCTCAAGCCTCTCCCTCCACCCTCAACTCTCCCCCTCTCCCCTCAACCCTCAACCTCTCCCCTCAACCCTCTCCCTCACCCCTCAACCCTCTCCCTCACCCCTCAATACTCTCCCTCTCCCCTCCGCACTGTCCCTCTCCCCTTCACTCTCAAACCTCTCCCCTCAGCACCCACCCTCTCCCCTCAGCACTCTCCCTCTCCCCCCTCAACCCTCTCCCTCTCCCCTCCACCCTCTCCCCTCATCCCTCTCCCTCCCCCTCAACACTCTCCCTCTCCCCTCAACACTCTCCCTCTCCCCTCAACCCTCTCCCTCCCCCTCAACACTCTCTCCTCTACCCTTTCCCTCTCCCCTCAACCCTTTCCCTCTCCCTCTGCCCTCAGCCCTCTCCCTCTCCCCTCAACCCTCTCCCTCTCCCCTCAACATTCTCCCTCTCACCTCCACTCTCATCCCTCCCCACTCAGCACTCTCCCACCCCCTAAACACTCTCTCTCACCCCTCAACCCTCTCCCTCTCCCCCTCAACACTCTCCCTCTCCCCTCCACAATCTCCCTCTCCCCTCCGCACTCTCCCTCTCCCCTTCACCCTCAAACCTCTCCCCTCAGCACCCACGCTCTCCCCTCAGCACTCTCCCGCTCCCCTCAGCAATCTCCCTCCCCCCTCAACCTTCTCCCTCACCCTCAACCCTCTCCCTCTCGCCTCAACCCTCTCCCCTCATCCGTCTCCCTCCCCCCTCAACCCTCCTGATACAATCCACAAGGATCACTCTAAATAGTGACACAACCCCAAGGATCACTCTCAATAGAGACACAATCCCCAAGGATCACTCTAAATAGTGACACAATCCCAAGGAACACTCTAAATAGTGACACAATCCCCAAGGATCACTCTAAATAGTGACACAATCCCCAAGGATCACTCTAAATAATGACACAATCCACAAGGATCACTCTAAATAGTGACACAATCCCCAAGGATCACTCTAAATAATGACACAATCCACGAGGATCACTCTAAATAGTGACACAATCCCCAAGGATCACTCTAAATAATGACACAATCCACAAGGATCACTCTAAATAGTGGCACAATCCACAAGGATCACTCTAAATAGTGACACAATCCACAAGGCTCATTTTAAACTGTGACACAATTCACAAGGATCACTCAAATTAGTGACAAATTCTCCAAGGATCACTCTCAATATTGAAACAATGCCCATTGATCACGCAGAATAGTGACACAATCCCCAAGGATCACACTAAATAGTGACACAATCCCCAAGGATCACTCCAAATAGTGACACAATCCCAAAGGATCACTCTAAATAGTGACACAATCCCAAAGGATCACTCTAAATAGTGACACAATTTTCCAAGGATCACTCTAAATAGTGACACAATCCTTAAGGATCACTCTAAATAGTGACACAATCCCCAAGGATCACTCTAAATAGTGACACAATCCCCAAGGAGCCCCCTAAATAGTGACACAATCCCCAAGGATCACTCTAAATAGTGACCCAATCCCAAGGAACACTCTAAATAGTGACACAATCCCCAAGGATCACTCTAAATAATGACACAATCCCCAAGGATCACTCTAAATAGTGACACAATCCCCAAGGATCACTCTAAATGATGACACAATCCACAAGGATCACTCTAAATAGTGACACAATCCCCAAGGATCACTCTAAATAACGACACAATCCACAAGGATCACTCTAAATAGTGACACAATCCCCAAGGATCACTCTAAATAGTGACACAATCCCCAAGGATCACTGTAAATGGTGACACAAACCCCAAGGATCACTGGAAATAGTTACGGAATCCCCAAGGATCACTCTAAATAGTGACACAATCCACGAGGATCACTCGAAATAGTGACACAAACCACAAGGATCACTCTAAATAGTGACACAATCCCCAAGGATCACTCTAAATAAAGACACAATCCCCAAGGATCACCCTAAATAGTGACACAAACCCCAAGGACCACTCTAAATAGTGACACAATCCCCAAGGATCACTCTAAATAGTGACACAATCCCAAAGGATCACTCTAAATAGTGACACAATCCCCAAGGATCACTCTAAATAGTGACGCAATACCGAAGGATCACTCTAAATACTGACACAATTCCCAGGGATCACTCTAAATAGTGACACAATCCCCAAGGATCATTCTAAATAAAGACACAATCCCCAAGGATCACCATAAATAGTGACACAAACCCCAAGGATCACTCTAAATAGTGACACAATCCCCAAGGATCACTCTAAATAAAGACACAATCCCCAAGGATCACCCTAAATAGTGACACAATACCCAAGGATCACTCTAAATACTGACACAATTCCCAGGGATCACTCTAAATAGTGACACAATCCCCAAGGATCACTATAAATAGTGACACAGTCCCCAAGGATCACTCTCAATAGAGACACAATCCCCAAGGATCACTCTAAATAGTGATACAATCCACAAGGATCACTCAAAATAGTGACACAATCCCCAAGGACACTCTTAATAATGACACAATTCCCAAGGATCACTCAATATAGTGACACAATCCCCAAGGATCACTCTCAATCGTTACACAATCCACAAGGATCACTCTAAATAGTGACACAATCCACAAGGATCATTTTAAACTGTGACACAATTCACAAGGATCACTC
Organism: Mustelus asterias; assembly: GCF_964213995.1. Lineage (NCBI taxonomy): Eukaryota > Metazoa > Chordata > Chondrichthyes > Carcharhiniformes > Triakidae > Mustelus > Mustelus asterias. The sequence goes on from NW_027590109.1 coordinate 1,376,187, forward strand.
AAATTAGTGACAAATTCTCCAAGGATCACTCTCAATATTGAAACAATCCCCAATGATCACGCAGAATAGTGACACAATCCCCAAGGATCACTCTAAATAGTGACACAATCCCCAAGGATCACTCTAAATAGTGGCACAATTCCCGAGGATCACTCTAAATAGGGACACAATCCCCAAGGATCACTCTAAATAGTTACACAATCCCCAAGGATCACTCTAAATAGTGACACAATCCACGAGGATCACTCTAAATAGTGACACTAACCCCAAGGATCACTCTAAATAGTGACACAATCCCCAAGGATCACTCTAAATAGTGACACAATCCCCAAGGATCACTCTAAATAGTGACACAAACCCCAAGGATCACTCTAAATAGTGACACAATCCCCAAGGATCACTCTAAATAGTGACACAATCCCTAACGATCACTCTAAATAGTGACACAATCCCCAAGGATCACTCTGAATAGTGACACAATCCCCAAGGATCACTCTGAATAGTGACACAATCCCCAAGGATCACTGTAAATGGTGACACAATTCCCAAGGATTACTCTAAATAGTGACACAAACACCAAGGATCATTCTAATTAGTGACACAATCCCCAAGGATCACTCTAAATAGTGACGCAATCCCCAAGGATCACTCTAAATAGTGACACAATTCCCGAGGATCACTCTAAATAGGGACACAATCCCCAAGGATCACTCTAAATAGTTACACAATCCCCAAGGATCACTCTAAATAGTGACACAATCCACGAGGATCACTCTAAATAGTGACACTAACCCCAAGGATCACTCTAAATAGTGACACAATCCCCAAGGATCACTCTAAATAGTGACACAATCCCCAAGGATCACTCTAAATAGTGACACAAACCCCAAGGATCACTCTAAATAGTGACACAATCCCCAAGGATCACTCTAAATAGTGACACAATCCCACCGATCACTCTAAATAGTGACACAATCCCCAAGGATCACTCTGAATAGTGACACAATCCCCAAGGATCACTCTGAATAGTGACACAATCCCCAAGGATCACTGTAAATGGTGACACAATTCCCAAGGATTACTCTAAATAGTGACACAATCACCAAGGATCATTCTAATTAGTGACACAATCCCCAAGGATCACTCTAAATAGTGACACAATCCCACCGATCACTCTAAATAGTGACACAATCCCCAAGGATCACTCTGAATAGTGACACAATCCCCAAGGATCACTCTGAATAGTGACACAATCCCCAAGGATCACTGTAAATGGTGACACAATTCCCAAGGATTACTCTAAATAGTGACACAATCACCAAGAATCATTCTAATTAGTGACACAATCCCCAAGGATCACTCTAAATAGTGACGCAATCCCCAAGGATCACTCTAAATAGTGACACAATCCCCAAGGCTCATTCTAAATAATGGCAAAATCCCCAAGGATCACTCTAAATAGTGACACAATCCTCAAGGATCACTCTAAATAGTGATACAATCCCCAAGGATCACTCTCAATATTGAAACAGTCCCCAAGGATCACGCTGAATAGTGACACAATCCCCAAGGATCACACTGTTTAGAGTCATCCTTGGGGATTGTGTCACTATTGTGAGTGATCCTTGGGGATTGTGTCACTATTTAGAGTGATCCTTGGGGATTGTGTCACTATTTGGAGTGATCCTTGGGGATTGTGTCACTATTTAGAGTGATCGTCGTGGATTGTGTCACTATTTGAAACGATCCTTGTGGATTGTGTCACGATTTCGAGTGAACCTTTGGGATTGTGTCACTATTTAGGGTGATCCTTGAGGATTGTGTCACTTTTTAGAGTCATTCTTGGGGATTGTGTAACGATTTAGAGTGATCCTTGGGGATTGTGTCACTTGACCAACAATGCCACCCCCCCACCTTTTATCCCTCTGCCTCTATCCCGCCTGAAACATTGGAACCCTGGAACATTGAGCTGCCAGTCCTGCCCCTCCTGTAGCCAAGTTTCACTAATGGCTATAATGTCATATTTCCACGTGTCTATCCACGCCTTCAGCTCATCTGCCTCCCCCACAATACTCCTGGCATTGAAATAGACACACCGCAAAATATTATTTCCACCACACTCAACTCTTCCATTTGTGATTTTGCTTGAACTAACCTGTCTTTTTACCCCTGCTCCACTATCTGCTCTTGCACTCTGGTTCCCATCCCCCTGCAAATCTAGTTTAAACGCTCCCCAATAACACTAGCAAATCTTCCTGCAAGTATATTGGTCCCCTTGTAGTTTAAGTGTAACCCGTCTCTCTTGTACAAGTCCCACCTGCCCCAAAAGAGTTCCCAATGATCCAAGAATTGGAAACCCTGCCCCGTGCACCAGTTCCTCAGCCACGTGTTCATCCGCCCAAGCATCCTACTCCTGCCCTCACTGGCATGTGGCTCAGGTAGCAATCCTGAGATTACTACCCTCGGGGTCCTGCTTTTTAACTTCCTTCCAAACTCTTTGTACTCACTCTTTAGGACCTCCTCACTCTTCCTTCCCACGTCATTGATACCGACGTGTCCCACGACATCTGGCTGATCACCTTCCCACTTTAGAACGCTGTGCACGCGATCAGAGACCTCCCTGACCTTGGCACCCGGGAGGCAACAAACCATGCGGGAGTCTCTGTCCCGACCACAGAACCTCCTGTCCGTACCTCTGACCATCGAGTCCCCTATCACTACTGCTCTCCTCTTCTTCATCCCACCCTTTTGCGCTGTAGAACCGGACTGAGTATCAGAGTTCCAGCTGTTGCAGCTTGTCCCAGGTAAAGCATCTGCCACAACAGTATCCAATTCAGTATACCTGTTGTGGAGGGGTATGGCCACAGGGGAACCCTGCTCTGCCTGTCCTTTCACACTGCCATTTCCTCTCCTTACAGTAACCCAATTTCCTGTGCTCTGCTGCTTAAGTGTAACTATCTCCCAAAAGCTACTGTCTATATACTTCTCATTTTCCCGAATTAGATGGAGGTCATCAAGCCCCTTCTCCAGTTCCCTAACAAGCTTTGCTAGCAGCTGCAGCTGAATGCATCTTTTGCAGGTGCTGTCGTCAGGGATACCGGAGGTCTCCCTGATCTCCCACATCCTGCAGGAGGAGCATTCCAACATCTTGCCTGGCATTTTTTTCTTACTCCTCAGCCTGCTCCTGTGGAACACAGAGGTGGACACAGGGACACAGCGAGAGAATCACAGATACACACAGGGACACACAGAGAGAGAATCACAGATACACACAGGGACACACAGAGAGAGAATCACAGATACACACAGGGACACAGAGAAAATCACAGAAACACACAGGGACATAGAGAGAGAGAGAATCACTGCTACACACCGGGGCACACAGCGAGAGAGAATCAGAGAAACACACAGGGACACACAGAGAGATTATCACAGATATACACAGGGAGACAGAGGGTGAATCACAGATACACACAGGGATACACAGAGACAGAATCACAGATACACACAGGGACACAGTGAGAGATTCACATATACACACAGGAACACAGGGAAAGAATCATAGATACACAAGGGAGACAGAGAGAGAATTACATATACACACAGAGACACTGAGAAAGAATCAGAGATACACACAGGGACACAGCGAGAAAATCATTGGTGCACACAGGGTCATCGAGAGAATCACAGATACACACAGGAACAGAGAGAAAGAATCAGAGATACACACAGAGACACTGAGAGAATCCAAGGTAAACAAAACGATTGTGAAATAGAATCACAGCGAGATTGTGAAAGATTTGCATCGACAGACACCACAACAGACATGTGAACATGTTCACATGTACACAAAAGACAATGAAATAGACCTACACAGGGACTCAAAGAGAATCACAGATAACCGCAGGGCCAGAGAGAGAGAATCACAGATATACACAGGGACACAGAGAGAAAATCACAGATATACACAGGGACACAGAGAGAGAATCACAGATACACACAGGGACACAGAGAGAATCACAGATACACACAGGGACACAGAGAGAATCACAGATACACACAGGGACACAGAGAGAATCACAGATACACACAGGGACACAGAGAGAGAATCACAGATACACACAGGGACACAGAGAGAATCACAGATACACACAGGGACACAGAGAGAGAATCACAGATACACACAGGGACACAGAGAGAGAATCACAGATACACACAGGGACACAGAGAGAATCACAGATACACACAGGGACACAGAGAGAATCACAGATACACACAGGGACACAGAGAGAATCACAGATACACACAGGGACACAGAGAAAATCACAGATATACACAGGGACTCAAAGAGAATCACAGATAACCGCAGGGCCACGGAGCGAGAATCACATATATACACAGGGACACAGAGAGAATCACAGATACACACAAGGACACAGAGAGAATCACAGATACACACAGGGACACAGAGAGAATCACAGATACACACAGGGACACAGAGAGAATCACAGATACACACAAAGACACAGAGAGAAAATCGTTGATGCACACAGGGACACAAAGAGGGAATGACACATACACATATGTTTTGGGGCCACTGCTGTTTGTAATATTTATTAATGATCTGGATGAGGGTATAGTTGGGTGGATTAGCAAATTTGCTGATGACACCAAAGTCGGTGGTGTGGTAGACAGTAAGGAAGGGTGTCGTAGTTTGCAGGAAGACTTAGACAGGTTGCAAAGTTGGGCCGAGAGGTGGCGGATGGAGTTTAATGCGGAGAAGTGTGAGGTAATTCACTTTGGTAGGAATAACAGATGTGTTGAGTATAGGGCTAACGGGAGGACTTTGAATAGTGTGGAGGAGCAGAGGGATCTAGGTGTATGTGTGCATAGATCCCTGAAAGTTGGGAATCAAGTAGATAAGGTTGTTAAGAAGGCATATGGTGTCTTGGCGTTTATTGGTAGGGGGATTGAATTTAGGAGTCGTAGCGTTATGTTGCAACTGTACACAACTCTGGTGCGGCCGCACTTGGAGTACTGTGTGCAGTTCTGGTCCCCACATTACAGGAAGGATGTGGAGGCTTTGGAGAGGGTGCAGAGGAGGTTTACCAGGATGTTGCCTGGTATGGAGGGGAGATCCTATGAGGAGAGGCTGAGGGATTTGGGATTGTTTTCGCTGGAAAGGCGGCGGCTAAGAGGGGATCTTATTGAAACATATAAGATGATTAGAGGTTTAGATAGGGTGGATAGTGATAGCCTTTTTCCTCTGATGGAGAAATCCAGCACGAGGGGGCATGGCTTTAAATTGAGGGGGGGTAGTTATAGAACCGATGTCAGGGGTAGGTTCTTTACCCAGAGGGTGGTGAGGGATTGGAATGCCCTGCCAGCATCAGTAGTAAATGCGCCTAGTTTGGGGGCGTTTAAGAGATCCGTAGATAGGTTCATGGACGAAAAGAAATTGGTTTAGGTTGGAGGGTCACAGTTTTTTTTTTTAACTGGTCGGTGCAACATCGTGGGCCGAAGGGCCTGTTCTGCGCTGTAATGTTCTATGTTCTATGTTCTACATAGGAACCGCATGTGAAAAATGGTATGGTGCATGGGAAATCTATTTGCACGGCGATTGTGGGAGTGCGGGAGATTCACAGATACAGACTGGGGAGAGAGACAGAATGTTACCGAGAGGCAAAGATGGACTGAGAGAAAAGCAAACATAGCTAACCACAGGTACAGAGGGGAATTAAAGTGTCACCCCATCACATCTAATAAACATTAACCTCGTCCATCACCATTGTACAGGGACTGCAGTCTGTCACACAAACAAGATCCACTGCAGGAATTCACCAAGACTCCTTCAACAGCACCTTCCTAACCAGTAAACACTATTCCGAGACAGAACAGAAACTGAGAACATCACCAGCAACAACACCACCTCCAATACACACACCATGCTGACTTGGAACGCTATCACTGTTCCATTGCTGTCACTGAGTCAAATCCAGACACTTCCTCCCCAACACCCAATGGACAGCAGCAATGTCAAAAAGCAGCTCACCATCACATTCTCAAGGGCAACATGTGATGGTTCATTCCTGCTGGCCTTGCAGTTCAGGAGGGAGTTACTGGATTTGACTCAGCGACAGTGAAGGAACGACAATATAGATTGCAAGTCAGGATGGTGTGTGATTCGGAGATGAACTTTCAGGTGGTGTCGTTGTAATGTTTCTCACATCCTTGTCCTTCCAGGTTACAGATTGGAGGTGTGTAAGGAGCCGTCACAGGAGGGAAATGCTTCTTCCCTGCAGTTTGTAGACAGTACACATTGTTGGAAAACTGCACAGAGGTGGACAGAGGGAATGTTTAAGGCGATATCCGCATCATTCATTCAGTTATCTTTGCTTTTAAAGACACTGTTCAGGGACAGAAAGGGAAAGACAAACACAGATACACACAGGAACACAGAGAAAATCACAGAAACACACAGGAACACAGAGAGAGAATCACAGATACACACAGGAACACAGAGAGAGAATCACAGATACACACAGGGACACAGAGAGAGAGAATCACAGATACACACAGGAACACAGAGAGAGAATCACAGATACACACAGGGACACAGAAAGAGAATCACAGATACACACAGGAACACACAGAGAGAGAATCACAGGTACACACAGGGACACAGAGAGAGAATCACAGATACACACAGGAACACAGAGAGAGAATCACAGATACACACAGGGACACAGAGAAAATCACAGAAACACACAGGAGCGCAGAGAAAATCACAGAAACACTCAGGAACACAGAGAGAGAATCACAGATACACACAGGGACACAGGGAAAGAATCATAGATACACAAGGGACACAGAGAGAGAATCACAGGTACACACAGGGACAGAGAGAGAGAATCATAGATACACACTGGGGCACACACAGAGAGAGAATCACAGATACACACTGGGGCACAGAGAGAGAACTACAGATACACACAGGGGCACAGAGAGAATCACACATACATACAGGGACACACAGAGAGAATCACAGATACACACTGGGACACAGAGAGAGAACTACAGATACACACAGGGGCACAGAGAGATTCACACATACATACAGGGACAGACAGAGAGAATCACAGATACACACAGGGACACAGAGAAAATCACAGAAACACAGAGGAACACAAAAAGAGAGAGAATCACAGATACACACAGGGACACAGAGAAAATCACAGAAACACAGAGGAACACAAAAAGAGAGAGAATCACAGATACACACAGGCACACAGAGAGAGAGTGGGAGTGTGAATGTGAGAGTGGGAGTGTGAATGTGAGAGGGGGAGTGTGAATGTGAGAGGGGGAGTGTGAATGTGAGAGGGGGAGTGTGAATGAGAGAGGGGGAGTGTGAATGTGAGAGGGGGAGTATGAATGTGAGAGGGGGAGTGTGAATGTGAGAGGGGGAGTGTGAATGTGAGAGGGGGAGTGTGAATGTGAGAGGGGGAGTGTTAATGTGAGAGTGGGAGTGTGAATGTGAGAGGGGGAGTGTGAATGTGAGAGGGGGAGTGTGAATGTGAGAGGGGGAGTGTGAATGTGAGAGGGGGAGTGTGAATGTGAGAGGGGGAGTGTGAATGTGATAGGGGGAGTGTGAATGTGAGAGGGGGAGTGTGAATGTGAGAGGGGGAGTGTTAATGTGAGAGGGGGAGTGTGAATGTGAGAGTGGGAGTGTGAATGTGAGAGGGGGAGTGTGAATGTGAGAGGGGGAGTGTGAATGTGAGAGGGGGAGTGTGAATGTGAGAGGTGGAGTGTGAATGTGAGAGGGGGAGTGTGAATGTGAGAGGGGGAGTGTGAATGTGAGAGGGGGAGTGTGAGTGTGAGAGGGGGAGTGTGAATGTGAGTGTGGGAGGTCTCCCTGATAGAACATAGAACATAGAACATTACAGCGCAGAACAGGCCCTACGGCCCACGATGTTGCACCGACCAGTTAAAAAAAAAAAAATAATAATCTCCCACATCCTGCAGGAGGAGCATTCCAACATCTTGCCTGGCATTTTTTGTACTCTGGGGAAAATCAAGAATGCACCTTAAACCTATGTCCTCTCGTACTTGCCGTCTCTACCCTCAGAAAGGACATCTGACTCTCCACTCGATCCATGACACTCATAATCTTGTAAACCTCTATCAGGTCGCCCCTCAACCTCCGTTGTTCCAGTGAAAACAAACCGAGCTCATCCAATCTCTCCTCACAGCTAATACCATCCAGTGCAGCCAATATTCAGGTAAACCTCTTCTGTACCCTCTCCACAGCATCCACACCCTTTTGTGGTGTGGCAACCAGAATTCTACATCAATATTTTAAATGTGACCTAACTAAGTTTCTGTGCAGCTGCAGCATGACCTGCCAATTTGTAAACTCAATGCCCCGTCCGATGAAGGCGAGCTTGCCGTCTGCCTTCTTGACTACCTTATCCACCTGTGTTGTCACTTTCATTGATCGGTGGATATATACGCCCAGGTCTCTCTGCTGTCAATACTCCTAAATGGTTATTTCGTTAACTGTATAATTCCTCCATGTATTAAACCTTCCAAATTGCATCACCTCACATTTATGTGGATTAAACTCCATCTGCCATTTTTCCGCCAATGTTTCCAACCAGTCTATATCCTGCTGTATCCTCTGACAATCCTCTTCACTCCTGCAACTCCACCAATTTCTGCGTCGTCTGCGAACTTACCAATCAGACCAGCTGCATTTTCCTCCAAATCATTTGCAATAAACAACGAAGAACAAAGGTCCCAGAACTGTGTAACACCGCTAGTCACAGCCTTCCAATCAGAAACGCCACCACCTACTCTTACACACTGCCTTCTATGGCCAAGCCAATTCTGTATCCATCTTGCCAGCTCTCCTCCGATTCCGTGTGACTTCACCTTTCTTTTGCCATTCCAGCATGAGGTATCTTGTCAAAGCCTTGACTGAAGTCCATGTCCACAACATCCACTGCCTTTGCCTTATCTATCATCTTCGTCACTTGCTCGAAAAACTACATCAAGATCTTGTGGCTCGACCTTTCCTTCAGAAAACCATCTTGCCCGTCGCTAATACGTCCACTTATTTCCAATTGGCAGTAAAACTGTCTCGAAAAATCCTCTCCAATAATTTCCCTATCACTGACATAAGGGTTGCCTGTAATTACCTGGATTATCCTTGCTACCCTTCTTAAACAGAGGAACAACATTGGCTATTCTCCAATTTTCTGGGACTTCCCCTGCAGCCAGTGAGGATACAAAGATTTCTCTCAAGGCCCCAGCCTCCTCCCTTGCCTCTCTCAGTATTCTGGGGTAGATCCTATCAGGCCCTGGGGACTTGTCTACCTTAATGTTTTCCAGTCCTGCAATATTTCCTCCTTTTTGATCTCAACATGACTCCAACTACCTACACACCCTTTCCCAGACTCATCATCCACCAAGCCCTTTTCTTTGGTGGATACTGACGCAAAATACTCATTTAACACCTCACCCATTTCTTACGGCTCCACGTATGGATTTATATATATATATATATATATATATATATATATATATATATATATATATATATATTATATATAAACCTTGGGTTTTTCCTGAATCCTGCAGGCCAATGATTTTTCATGATCCGTTTAAACCCTCCTGACTCCTTGCTTCAGTTTCTTTCTGCTTTCCTTGTATTCCACACTTGCTTCATGTTTTTCCAGCCTCCTGACCTTGACAAATGCTTCCTGTTCCCCTTTGACGAGGCTCAAAATGTCTCCCATTACGCAAAGTTCCCGAAAAATGCATATTTATCCTTCATCCTGACAGGAATGTGCCGTTCCTCAATTCCTATCAACTTACACTTCAATGCCTCCCACATGCCAGACGTTGATTTGCCCTCAAACATCTGCCCCCAATCTACATCCTTCAGTTCCTGCCAAACACTGTTGTAATTAGACTTCTTCCAATTTAGCATCTTCACTTGAGGACGACACTTATCTCTATCCATCAGTAACTTGAAGCTTACTGTTGTGGTTACTGTTCCTGATCTGCTCCCCTGCTGAAACCTCGACCACCTGGCTGGACTCATTCCCCAATAGCAGGTCTAGTATGGCCCCTTCTCCAGTTGGACTATCTACATCCTGTTTGATGAAGCCCTCCTAGATGGTCCTTACAAACTCTGCCCCATTACCCCAGGACGAAGTGAGTCCCAGGTAATACAGGTGAAGTTAAAATCACCCATCACAACAACCCTGTTACTTTTACACCTTGCCGAAATCTGCCTCCATATCTGTTCCTCTATCTCCCGCAGGCCTTGGGAGGCGTGTAGGAAACTCCCAACATTGTAACTACACCCTTCCTATTCCTGAGCTCTTCCCACATTGTTTCGCTGTCTGAGCACTCCGAGCTGTCCTCCTGCACTACAGCTGCGATATTCCCCTTAACCAGTAGTGCAACTCCACCACCCCTTTTACATGCCCCTCTGTCCAGCCTTAAGCATCTGTATCCGTGAATGTTAAACTGTCAATCCTGTCCTTCCCTTAACCAAGTCTCTGGAATGGCAACAACATCAAAGTTCCAAATAATAATCCAAGCTCTAAGTTCATCTGACTTACCTGCAAAACTTTTCGCATTGAAGCAAATGCACTTCAGTCCACCAGGCCCCCTTTGATCTGAAACCATTCCCTGACAGGTACAGCATTGGGATAGATATAGAGCAAACCTCCCTCTACATTGTCCCCCATCAAACACTCCCAGGACAGCTACAGCATTGGGTTAAATACAGAGTAATTATTCCTCTACACTGTCCCCCATCAAGTACTCCCAGGACAGGTGCAGCACGGAGTGAGATACAGAGTAAAGCTCCCTCTACACTGTCCCCATCAAACACACCCTGGACAGGTACAGCAAAGGGTTAGATACAAAGTAAAGCTTCCTCTACACCGTCTCCATCAAATGCTTTTGGCAATTTCCCTTCATAATCTTCGCCTGCAGCACAGTCTGAGCGTGAGTCTGTGTCTGTGAGTGTGATTGTGTGCCTATCTTGTGCTGTGTGGGAGATTTCAGAATCTAACAGAAGCTTCCCTTCCTTGCCTTCTCCTGTCCTATATTCTCCTTGACATCCAAAGCGCACCTCATGTTGAAAGCTCGAATCATTTATACAGACTGTATTCATGTTTTTGTCAGTGAGGAAATTGCAGAACCACAGACCAATAGCAGGTGCATTCAGACAGTGCAAAGCCCAATGTAGTTTATTTTGGAATGCTACAATATTGTTCCACTCAGTACACTGCGTGCCTTAATGCTGCAGAAAGATTTTGCCAGATCTATTCTGATCACATTGGCAACATTTCACTGGGTCAATGTTCCCAACAATTCCTAAATCTTTCCACACAGCAATCTCTCAGTTTCAGCATGTGTTTCCTTGTTTGTTTCTCCCTGGTTTGTGTGGATTCTCTGACAGATTCCTCGTCCTTATCCTCCCCATGTGCAGTTGTCCACACCCCATGTCCCTGTCCTGCTCCCAAACGCAGCATCCCATTGCAATAAGGCAGGTGATACAGGAGCGTTTCAGTGAGTGCAGAAGGTGAGTTCTGATCCTAACCCAACTGTGTGGGTTTGCTGGGTTAACCCCACCATCCAGTGACAGTTTAATCAGGGCTTGTATTGTTAGAAATCTATGTGTTAATCAGTCACTCTTTGTGTCTCTGCCTACATGTTTGCATGCCTGTGTCTGTGTGTGTCTCTCTGTGTCTGAGTGTTTTCTTTGTGTTCATGTTTTAATAAGTGCCAATTTGCCGTAATGTTCCAGCTTAATATACTTGTTTCTGAATCTCAAACAGCCTGCGGTCCATTGCAAATCCACAATAATGTTTAAATTGGTGAATATCTCCCCGTCTCTCTGTGACTCTCTCTGTTACACAATTGCTCAATTTGTCCATCTCCGTCCCAGCGAGAAGCATGAAATACTGCAGAACTCTCACCCACTCTCTGAGTCTCTCTCAATCTCTCCCTCGCTCTTTCTCTCTCTCTCTAAATCTCTCAAACTCTCTCTGTCACACACACTGTTGGTTGTGTTCCTCGATTACAGAAATTCTGAAAGCCATGCAAACCAGTAAAATACTTGCAGCGAGTCCCCACAACATGAGGGAGTGGAGAGAGAAAAGGGATGTGTTACCAATCTCACTGTGGACTGTATATCGATTGTGACTGTCTTCAAAACTGCCCATAAGGCTGTTAACACTTCATTGATTCAGATTAAATTAAAACTGACCTGTATTCTCCCCAGTTGCGTTCTGTTAACTCCCCTGGATTCCACAAACACCTGTCTCCACAACTGTCAATCCCTCTCCCCAGCTCTCCCTCTCTCCCTCCCTCATCCCTTGGGAAATAAGGAAAAGCAGGTGACAGAAGTGTTAGTGAGGGATCACTTTGGGACCAGTGACCATAATTCCATTAGTTTTCAGATAGCTATGGGGAATGATAGGTCTGTCCCAAAGTTTAAAATTCTAAATTGGGGCAAGGCCAATTTTGATGGTATCAGGCAGGAACTTTCAACAGTTAATTGGGGGAGTCTGTGGGAAGGCAAAGGGATGCCTGATAAGTGGCAGGCTTTCAAAAGTGTGTTAACGAGGGTTCAGGGTAAGCACATTCCTCTTAGAGTGAAGGGCAAGGCTGGTAGAAGTAGGGAACCCTGGATGACTGGGGTTCTTGAGGTCCTGGTCAAGAAGAAGAAGGAGACCATGACATGCATAGGCAGCTTGATCGAGTGAATCCCTTGAAGAGAATAGGGGTTTAGGAGTACAGTTGAGAGAAATCAGGGGGGCAAAAAGGGTACACAAGATTGTTTTGGCAGACAAGTCAAAGGAGAATCCAAAGAGCTTCTACAAATACAAAAAGACCAAAAGAGTAACTAGGGAGAGAGTTGTGTCTCACTAAGATCAACAGGGTCATCTATGTGCGGATCCACAAGAGTTGGGGAGATCCTAAATGAATATTCCTCATCATTATTCACTGTTGAGAAAAGTATGGATGTGAGGGAACTTGGGGAAATAAATAGTGATGTCTTGAGGAGTGTACCTATAACGGAGAAGGAGGTGCTGGAAGTCTTAAAGCACATCAAGGTAGATAAATTCCCTGATGAGGTATATCCCAGGACGTTGTGGGAGGCTAGGGAGGAAATTGCGGTTCCCCGAGCAGAGACATTTGAATCATTGATAATCACATGTGAGATGCCTGAAGATTGGAGGGTGGCAAATGTTGTGCCTTTGTTTAAAAAGGGCTGCAGGGAAAAGCCTGGGTGCTACAGGCCGGTGAGCCTCACATCTGTGGTGGGTCAGTTTTTGGAAGGTATTTTGAGAGACAGGATCTATAGGCATTTAGAGACACAGGGACTGATTAGGAACAGTCAGCATGTCTTTGCGAGTGGAAAATCATGTCTCACAAATTTGATTGAGTTTTTTGAAAGGGTAACCAAGGAGGTAGATGAGGGCAGTACAGTTGATGTTGTCTACATGGACTTTAGCAAGGCCTTTGACAAGGTACCTCATGGTAAATTGTTGAGTAAGGTTAAATCTCACGGTATCCAGTCTGAGGTAGCTAAATGGAAACAAAATTGGCTTGATGACAGAAGACAGAGGGTGGCTGTAAAGGTTTGGTTTTCAAACTGGAAGCCTGTGACCAGCGGTGTGCCTCAGGGATTGGTGCTGGGTCCACTGTTATTTGTCATTTATATTAACGATTTAGATGAGAAGATAGGGAGGCATGGTTAGTAAGTTTGCAGATGACACCAAGATTGGTGGCATAGTGGACAGTGAAGAAGGTTACCTCGGATTGCAACGGGATCTTGGTCAATTGGGCCAGTGAGCTGACAAATCGCAGATGGAGTTTAATTTAGATCAATGTAAGGTGATGCATTTTGGTAGATTGTACCAGGGCAGGACTTATTCAGTTAATGGCAGAGCGTTGGGGAGAGTTGCAGAACAAAGAGATCTCGGGGTTTAAAAAGAAGGGCGGCATGGACAAGTTGGTCGGAAAGGCCTGTTTCCATGCTGTAAACCTCTTCAACTCTGTGACTCTCCCTTAGTCGCCCCGGCTCTCCCAGCCTTGCCCTTTTTCTTCCCACCCTCGCCCCCTCTCTCCCTCCCTCGCGCCCTCTCTCCCTCCCTGGCCCCCTCCCTCCCTCCCTCATCCCCTCTCTCCCACTAAGAGGTGATGTGTTTGGATCTGCTGCAGGGTCTGAATTTTCTGAGAAGTCCCATTGTTGTTGAGCTGCAGTAGATTGAGGGATGGAATATTATTTTGGAAATTAAGTAGTTCCAGATTTTTGATTCATGGAATTTTGCAATTTATGCTCATCCATTTTAATCGTTTTCATGAATAGAAATACTTCCATAAGGAACTCAAGGGCACACTGATCAATGAAACTATTGGGTTGAGTGAAATCTTGTACATTGTGAGTGAAATCTCCACCTCATGGAGCTGCCTCCATCTTTGATTTTGGAAGAGTTTAAAAACAGGAGAAGTTTGATTTAGTTTTAGTTTTTAATGTTTCTTTGTCAGTGAATGATGTGAAATGTCTCGATTGCTCTGTCTTCTTTTGAAAAGGAACAAGCGTCAGCTAATTCCTGACATTTAAACAACACAACAACCCAGCAGAATTCTCTGCTTTTTCCAAAACAATTGTAAGTTGTCCACATTTGTATGAATCTAGAAATGAACTCCACTGATTTTCTTTCCTGATTGATATGGTTCCTTTGAAGCTGTGTTGCTGCCTCAAACTTTCTGTCAATTTGATCCCTGAATCCTTAAACTCCTGGAAATAATTCTGACACTTTTGATTTCTATATGGTTCGGAAACATAATGTTCTGATGACTGAGTTTCATGGAATTTATTTCCAATTCGAATATCCAATTTACAAGCTTATAATTTATTATTGTTGTGTTATTGTATTTAGTTGCATTCTTCCACGATGGTTATTCTCATTCTCAGTTTGGATTATTTCATAAATATTGAAGTTATAATTGTGTTTCCTGATCCCATATTGTTGATGTAAATGGTGAAAGACATTGATCCCAGCGCTGATCCTTGTGGAAAACCACTTCTCACCTTCCAGTGTTGTCCAAACCTGTGTGTTTTACCCTCTGTCGCGAATAAAGACATAAAGTCGACTTTAAATACTTAAACACAATGTCCTTTATTCTGTAGCTACTTAAACAACAGCAAATACTTGCAATACATAAACCAAATTCTCATTATCTGTTACTTAACCTAACTTAAGGTTGATTTCCACTTGGAATTAAAACCTGGTCAGGACTTTGTTGTTAAATAGAATCAGTCACTTGTTCTCTGCTCCTTCCAGATGGTGTCTCTCCTTGTGAGCTTGGTTCCCGGGTTCTTCACATTGCCTTTCTGAACAAGCTATTTGTGTTAGCAGAGTTAAAATTCCAAAAGTTCCTTGGTAACCAGCCCATTCATTAATCTGAACCCCAATTGCATCGTTCGATTAGGACCAACATATCCAACCAGAATAGCATCATTGGTCACTTGAGGCCTCATCATCTCAGTGCATATTGTTTGCATTCCAATGGCCATATGAGGAAGAGTGTCTCCCAGAAGTCTGTACAGACCTCATCCCTGTTGGACTTTAACCTGGTGTTGTTAAACTTCTTACTGTGTTTGCCCCAGTCCAATGCCGACATCTCCACATCATGACTACCATAGACACCGCAAACTGCCGGCTCCAAGTGGAGAGGATCTCCAAGTAAACCTGTTGGACTTTAACCTGGTGTTGTTAAACTTCTTACTGTGTTTACCCCAGTCCAACGCCGGCATCTCCACATCAGACCTCATCCCTGCCAGGGACAAGCTGTTGAATGTGACACCTTCTGTCCTTTGTCAAATTCCAGGCCGCTCACCACAAGGAAATTCAACATAGTGAAAAAAACAACTTGAACCAAGAAGCCAAGTTTGCTTGATTGAAGATCTTTCAGGATATTAAAAGTTAAAACTCCATTCAGCCACAGCAGCAATCAGAGTAAATCCCATTAACTCCGATTCACTGTGTTCTGTCTTTGTAGCCAACTTGTTGTCCACTCTGGTGCTTGTCCTCTTACTCCACTTGCTCTGAGATTACTCACCACTCTGTTAAGTGTTAACTTACTTCAGAAATTTAGAAACTCAAGGTGTCTGACATGAATCATATTAATCTCATCGATTATTCCAGGTTATTACTCAAATAATTCAACTAAATCTGTCAAGAATGATCTTAGAACATAGAACATAGAACTCATCCACTACTCCACCAATCTTGGTGTCATCAGCAAATTTACTGATCCACCCTTCAGCCCCCTCCTCCAAGTCATTAATAAAAATTACAAATAGCAGAGGACCAAGCACTGATCCCTGTGGCACTCCGCTGGTAACCGGTTTCCAGTCCGAAAATTTTCCATCCACCACCACCCTCTGTCTTCTGTTAGATAGCCAGTTACCTATCCAATCCGCCAACTTTCCCTCTATCCCACACATCCTTACTTTCTTCATCAGCCGACCGTGGAGGACTTTATCAAAAGCCTTACTAAAATCCATGTATATGACATCAACTGCACTACCTTCATCAACACACTTAGTTACCTCCTCAAAAAATTCTATCAAATTTGTGAGGCAAGACTTGCCCTTCACAAATCCATGCTGACTATCCCGGATTAAGCTGCATCTTTCTAAATGGTCGTAAATCCTATCCCTAAGGACCTTTTCCATCAACTTACCGACCACCGAAGTAAGACTAACCGGTCTATAATTATCAGGGTCATTTCTATTCCCTTTCTAAAAAAGAGGAACAACATTCGCCATTCTCCAGTCCTCTGGCACCACCCCCGTGGACAGTGA
Source organism: Mustelus asterias (assembly GCF_964213995.1). Lineage (NCBI taxonomy): Eukaryota > Metazoa > Chordata > Chondrichthyes > Carcharhiniformes > Triakidae > Mustelus > Mustelus asterias. Next base: position 1,393,090 of record NW_027590109.1, read on the forward strand.
GGACCCAAAGATCAATGCCAAAGGCTCTGCTATCTCATCCCTTGCCTCCCAAAGAATCCTAGGATATATTTCATCAGGCCCAGGGGACATTTCAACTTTCAGTTTATTCAAAATTGCTAGTACATCTTCCCTCCGAACATCTACTTCCTCCAGCCTATCAGCCTGTGACACCCTCTCTTCCTCAAAAACATGGCTCCTCTCCTTGGTGAACACCGAAGAAAAGTATTCATTATCACCTCTCCTATCTCTTCTGACTCCATGCACAAATTCCCACTGCCGTCCTTGACCGGCCCCAGCCTCACCCTGGTCATTCTTTTATTCCTCACATAAGAGTAAAAAGCCTTGGGGTTTTCCTTGATCCGACCCGCCAAGGACTTCTCATGCCCCCTCCTAGCTCTCCAAAGCCCCCTTTTCAGCTCATTTCTTGCTAACTTGTAACCCTCCATCGAGCCAACTGAACCTTTTTTTCTCAAACTAACATACGCTTCCTTCTTCCTCTTGACAAGACATTCCACCTCTTCTGTGAACCATGGTTCCCTCACTCGGCCATTTCCTCTCTGCCTGGCAGGGACATACCTATCAAGGACATCCAGTATTTGTTCCTTGAAAAAGTTCCACTTATCATTAGTGCCTTTGCCTGACAATTTTTGTTCCCATCCTATGCTTCCTAATTCCCGCCTGATTGCATCATAATTACCTCTCCCTCAATTGTAAACTATGCCCTGCCGTACGGCCCTCTCCCTCTCCATTGCAATAACAAAAGACACTGAATTGTGGTCACGATCTCCAAAGTGCTCTCCCACAACCAAATCCAACACTTGGCCCGGCTCATTTCCCATTACCAAATCCAGTGTGGCCCCACCGCTTGTCGGCCTATCCACATATTGTGTCAGGAACCCCTCCTGCACACACTGCACAAAAACTGCCCCATCCGAACTATTCGACCGATTAAGGTTCCAATCAATATTTGGAAGGATAGAGTCCCCCATGACAACTACCCTGTGACCCCTACACATATCCATAATCTGCTTAGCAATTTCTTGCTCCACATCTCTATTACTATTTGGGGGCCTATAGTAAACTCCTAACAACGTGACCGCTCCTTTCCTATTCCTACCCTCAGCCCATATTACCTCTGTAGGCAGATCCCCTTCAAAATGCCTTTCTGCAGCCGTTACACTCTCCTTGATTAACAGTGCCACTCCTCCACCTCTTTTACCAGCTACCTTACACTTACTGAAACATCTATACCCCGGAACTTCCAACAACCATTTCTGTCCTTGTTCTACCCATGTCTCCGTAATGGCCACAACAACGTCGTCCCAAGTACCAATCCAAGCCCGAAGTTCACCTACCTTATTTCGGATGCTCCTTGCATTGAAGTAGACACACTTCAACCCACCTTCTTGTCTGCTGGGACCCACCTTTGACCATGATACCCTTCCCAGTACCGCACTGCACTCACTGACCTCCGGACTACAACTCCTTTTCCCATCCCCCTGAAAAATTAGTTTAAACCCCCCCGAAGAGCCGTAGCAAATTTCCCTCCCAGGATATTGGTGCCCCTCTGGTTCAGGTGCACCCCGGCCTGTTGGTACATGTCCCACCTTCCCCTGAAAGTGTTCCAATTATCCACATAGCTGAAACCCTCCCTCCTACACCATGCCTGCATCCATGTGTTTAACTGCACTCTCTCCCTGTTCCTCAACTCGCTATCCCGTGGCACCGGCAACATACCAGAGATGACAACCTGTTTTGTCCTGGCTCTCAGCTTCCACCCAAGCTCCCTGAATTCCTGTTTGAAATCCCCGTCCCCTCTCTTACCTCTGTCTTTGGTGCCGACGTGCACCACGACTTGTGACTGTTCCCCCTCCCCCTTTGGAATCCTGAAGACACGGTCGGAGATGTCACGGACCCTGGCATCCGGGAGGCAACATACCATCCGTGAGTCTCTCTTGTTACCACAGAACCTCCTATCTATCCCTCGAACAAACGAGTCCCCAATAACTATAGCTCTACCGCTCTCCCCCTTTCCCTTCTGAGCCACAGGGACGGACTCAGCGCTGGCGATCTGGTCACTGCGGCTCACCACTGGTAGGTCGCCCCCCTCACCTGTATCCAAAGTGGAATACTTGTTGCTAAGGGGAACGACCACAGGGGATCCCCGCACCGACTGCTTCCTCCCAGCCCCTCTCACTGTCACCCTCAGCTGGAGGACAGTGAGGAGTTCCAGTGGCCTCACTAGAAGAAGGATGTGATTTCCCAGCGAGGGACGGAAGAGGGATTCACCGGGATGTTTCCTGGGCTGGAGTGTTTCTGCAGTGAAGACAGGATGGTGAGGCTGGGGTTGTTTTCTTCAGAACAGTGAACGCGGAGCGTGGACGTCATTGTGGTTACAAAATAATGAGGGACAAAGATAGGAGAGTTAAGAAGAAACTTTTTCCTCTTAGCGGAGGGGTCAATATCCAGGAGCAGTGGATTTAGGGTGGATTTGAGGGGAACATTAACGTTCCATAGTCATGTCAGAAATCCTGCTGGCCATCCTGCACAGCAGGATCCCACAGACACGCCAATCGCAACGTGTTAGCAGCCAGATAGAAAACAAAAGAGTAGATGTGAATTGATGAAAGGGTGAAACACAACAGCACGGATTCACCCCCAGTTACAGAGTCGCTGTTTATACATCCAACCTATGGGGGGATGTGATTGAGGTTCCTTATCCAAATTCAAGAAAGGCATTGATTCAGAAGGGAAAACAATCAGAGTATGAAAATAAACTGGTGTGGAAGGTTAAAATGGGCAGGATGGAGAGATGCTTCAGCGTGATTTGGATAGGATGTGTCTGTGGGCACCGCATGGAAGATGCAGTATAATGTGACTAAGTGTGAGGTGATCCACATTGGCAGCAATAATAAGAAAACAGGTTATTACTTGAATGGATGTAAATTGAGAGCTGGATACTCAGCGAGACCTTGGTGTCCTCATGCATCAGTCACTGAAAGTAAGCAAGCAGGCACAGCAGGCAGTAACAAAGGCAAATGGGATGTTGGCCTTCACAGCGAGAGGATTTGAGGAGAGAAATAGGGATGTTTTGCTGCAATTGTCGAGGGCATTGGAGTTTTATAGGACATAGAACATAGAATAGTACAGCACAGAACAGGCCCTTCGGCCCACGATGTTGTGCCGAGCTTTATGTAAAGCCAAGATCAAGCTAACCCATTCCCTATCATCCTGGCGTGCTCCATGTGCCTATCCAATAACCGCTTAAATGTTCCTAAAGTGTCTGACTCCACTATCACTGCAGGCAGTCCATTCCACACCCCAACCACTCTCTGCGTAAAGAACCTACCTCTGATATCCTTCCTATATCTCCCACCACGAACCCTATAGTTATGCCCCCTTGTAATAGCTCCATCAACCCGAGGAAATAGTCTTTGGACATTCACTCTATCTATCCTCTTCATCATTTTATAAACCTCTATTAAGTCTCCCCTCAGCCTCCTCCGCTCCAGAGAGAACAGCCCTCGCTCCCTCAACCTTTCCTCATAAGACCTACCCTCCAAACCAGGCAGCATCCTGGTAAGTCTCCTCTGCACTCTTTCCAGCGCTTCCACATCCTTCTTATAGTGAGGTGACCAGAACTGCACACAATATTCGAAATGTGGTCTCACCAAGGTGCTGTATAGTTACAACATAACCCCACGGCTCTTAAACTCCAACCCCCTGTTAATAAAAGGTAACACACTCGTGGCGTTCTTCACAGGTCTATCCACTTGAGTGCAACCTTTAGAGATCTGTGGATATGGACCCCAAGATCTCTCTGTTCCTCCACAGTCTTCAGAACCCTACCATTCTCAAGGATGACGCTAAATAGTGACACAATCCCCAAGGATCACTCTAAATAGAGACACAATCCCCAAGGATCACTCTAATTAGTGACACAATCTCCAAGGATCACTCTAAGTAGTGACACAATCCAAAGGGATCACTCTAAAAAATGACGCAATCCCCAAGGATCACTCTAAATAGTGACACAATACAAAGGGATCACTCTAAATCGTGACGCAAACCCCAAGGTTAACACTAAATAGTGATACAATCCTCAAGGATCACTTAAATAGAGACACAATCCCCAAGGATCACTCTCAATAGTGACACAATCCCCAAGGATCACTCTAAATAGTGACTCAATCCCCAAGGATCACTCTAAATAGTGACACAATCCCCAAGGATCACTCTCAATAGAGACACAATCCCCAAGGATCACTCTGAATAGTGACACAGTCCCCAAGGATCACTCTAAATAGTGACACAATCCCCAAGGATCACTCTAAATAGTGACACAATCCCCAAGGATCACTCTAAATAGTGACACAATCATAAGAACATAAGAACATAAGAAATAGGAGCAGGAGTAGGCCATCTAGTTCCTCGACCCTGCCCCACCATTCAATAAGATCATGGCTGATCTGAAGTGGATCAGTTCCACCGACCCGCCTGATCCCTACAGCCCCTAATTCGCTTACCGATCAGGAATCCACCTATCCGTGATTTAAACATATTCAACGAGGTAGCCTACACCACTTCAGTGGGCAGAGAATTCCAGAGATTCACCATCCTCTGAGAGAAGAAGTTCCTCCTCAACTCTGTCCTAAACTGACCCCCCTTTATTTTGAGGATGTGCCCTCTAGTTCTAGTTTCCTTTCCAAGTTGAAAGAATCTCTCCACCTCTACCCTATCCAGCCCCTTCATTATCTTATAGGTCTCTATAAGAACCCCCCTCAGCCTACTAAATTTCAACGAATACAAACCCAATCTGCTCAGTCTCTCCTCATAGTCAACACCCCTCATCTCTGGTATCAACCTGGTGAACCTTCTCTGCACTCCCTCCAAGGCCAATATATCCTTCCGCAAATAAGGGGACCAATACTGCACACAGTATTCCAGCTGCGGCCTCACCAATGCCCTGTACAGATGCAGCAAGACATCTCTGCTTTTATATTCTATCCCCCTTGCGATATAGGCCAACATCCCATTTGCCTTCTTGATCACCTGTTGCAACTGCAGACTGGGTTTTTGCATCTCATGCACAAGGACCCCCAGGTCCCTTTGCACAGTAGCATGTTGTAATTTTTTTCCATTTGGATAATAATCCAATTTTCCAATATTTCCTCCAAAGTGAATAACCTCGCATTTGTTAACGTTATACTCCATCTGCCAGATCCTCGCCCACCCACTCAGCCTGTCCAAATCTCTCTGCAGACCTTCTACGACCTCCACACGATTCACAATCCCCAACGATCACCCTAAATGGTGACACAATCCCCAAGGATCACTCTAAAGAGAGACACAATCCACAAGGACCTCACTAAATAATGACACAATCCCCAAGGATCTCTCTAAATAGTGGCACAATCCCCAAGGATCAGTCTAAATAGTGAGACAATCCCCAAGGATCACTCTCAATAGAGACAGAATCCACCAGGATCATTCTAAATGCTGACACAATCCCCAAGGATCACTATAAATAGTGTCACAATTCCCAAGGATCACTCTCAATAGAGACAGAATCCCCAAGGATCACTCTAAATAGTGACACAATCCCCAAGGATCACTCTAAATGGTGACACAATACCCGAAGGAACAGTCTAAATAGTGACACAATCCACAAGGATCACTCTAAATAGTGACACAATCCCCAACGATCTCTCTAAATAATGACACAATCCCCAAGGATCACCCTCAATAGAGACACAATCCCCAAGGATCACTCTAAATAGTGACACAATCACCAAGAATCACTCAAAATAGTGACACAATCACCAAGGATCAGTCTAAATAATGACACAATCCCCAAGGATCTCTCTAAATAGTGGCACAATCCCCAAGGACCACTCTAAATAGTGACACAATCCCCAAGGATCTCTCTAAATAGTGACACAATCCCCAAGGATCACTCAAAATACTGACATAATCCCCAAGGATCACTCCAAATAGTGCACAATCCCCAATGATCACTCTAAATAGTGACACAATCCTCAAGGATCACTCAAAATAATGAGACTATCCCCAAGGATCACTCTAAATACTGACACAATCCCCAAGGATCACTCGAAATAGTGACACAATCCCCAAGGATCACTCTAAATAGTGACACAATCCCCAAGGATCACTCTAAATAGTGACAAAATCCCCAAGGATCACTCTAAATAGTGACACAATCCCCAAGGATCACTCTAAATAGTGACACAATCCCCAAGGATCACTCTAAATAGTGACACAATCCACAAGGATCACTCTAAATAGTGACACAATCCCCAAGGATCACTCTAAATAGTGACAGAATCCCCAAGGATAACTCGAAATAGTGACACAATCCCCTAGGATCACTCGAAATCGTGACACAATTCCCAAGGAACACTCTAAATAGTGACACTCCTTAGAAACAGGAAAGGCGCAGTCAGTATGTTGGGGGTGTACTACAGGCCCCCCAACAGCCCAAGGGAAGTGGAAGAATGGATATGTCAGGAGATACTGGATAGGTGCAGGAAATATAGGGTTGTTGTAGTGGGAGACTTCAATTTCCCTGGTATAGACTGGAAATCGCTGAGGACAGGGACTCTGGATGGGGAGGAATTTGTAAAATGTGTACAGGAGGGTTCGTTGGAACAATATGTGGACAGCCCGACTAGAGAGGGGGCTATACTGGACCTGGTACTGGGGAATGAGCCCGGTCAGGTCTTCAAAGTTTTGGTTGGGGAACATGTGGCAAATAGTGACCACAATTCTGTTAGCTTTAGGATAGTGATGGAAAAGGATGAGTGGTGTCCCAAGGGTAAGGTGTTGGATTGGGGGCGTCTAACTTTATTGGGATCAGGCAGAAATTGGCAGCTCTTGATTGGGAGAGGCTGTTTGAGGGTAAATCCACATCTGGTATGTGGCAGTCTTTTAAGGAACGGTTGTTAGGGCTACAGGACAAGCATGTGCCTGTAAAAAAGAAGGATAGGAAGGGTAGGATTAGAGAACCGTGGATAACCAGGGAAATTGAGGGACTGATCAAAAGGAAAAGAGAGGCGTATGTTAGGTCCAAGCAGCTAAAAACGGAGGGAGCTCTGGAGGAGTATAATGAAAGTAGGAAAATACTCAAACGGGGAATTAGAAGAGCAAAAAGGGGTCACGAAATGTTCTTTGCAGACAGGATTAAGGAGAATCCCAAGGCATTTTATTCATACGTTAGGAACAAAAGGGTTGTTAGGGAAAAAATCGGACCTCTCAGGGACAAAAGTGGGGACTTATGCTTGGAGCCCAAAGAGGTAGGGGAGATCCTAAATGAATACTTTGCGTCGGTATTCACTAAGGAGAGGGATGTGTTGACTGGGAGTGTCTCGGAGGGGAGTGTTGAACCGTTGGAGAAAATCTCCATTACAAAGGAGGAAGTGTTAGGTTTGTTAGAGAATATAAAGACTGACAAATCCCCAGGGCCTGATGGAATCTATCCAAGGCTGCTCAGGGAGACGAGAGGTGAAATCGTTGGGCCTCTGACGCAAATCTTTGTCTCGTCACTGGACACAGGTGAGGTCCCAGAGGATTGGAGGATAGCCAATGTGGTCCCGTTATTCAAGAAGGGTAGGAAGGATAACCCGGGTAATTATAGGCCGGTGAGCTTGACGTCCGTGGTGGGGAAGTTGTTGGAGAAGATTCTTAAAGATAGGATGTATGCGCATTTAGAAAGGAATAAACTCATTAACGATAGTCAACATGGTTTTGTGAGAGGGAGGTCATGCCTCACTAACCTGGTGGTGTTTTTTGAAGAAGTGACCAAAATGGTTGACGAAGGAAGGGCCGTGGATGTTGTCTATATGGACTTTAGTAAAGCATTTGACAAAGTCCCTCATGGTAGGCTAGTGAAAAAGGTTGGATCCCATGGGATAAAGGGGGAGGTGGCTAGATGGGTGGAGAACTGGCTTGGTCATAGAAGACAGAGGGTGGTAGTGGAAGGGTCTTTTTCCAGCTGGAGGCCTGTGACTAGTGGTGTACCGCAGGGCTCTGTATTCGGACCTCTGCTGTTTGTGATTTATATAAATGATCTGGAAGAAGGAGTAACTGGGGTGATCAGTAAGTTTGCAGACGACACAAAACTGGCAGGACTTGCAGATAGTGAGGAACATTGTCAGAGGCTACAGAAGGATACAGATAGGCTGGAAATTTGGGCAAGGAAATGGCAGATGGAGTTCAATCCTGATAAATGCGAAGTGATGCATTTTGGTGGGAATAATGTAGGGAGGAGCTACACGATAAATGGAAGAACCATAAAGGGTGTAGAGACGCAGAGGGACCTGGGTGTGCAAGTCCACAGATCTTTGAAGGTGACGTCACAGGTGGAGAAGGTGGTGAAGAAGGCATATGGCATGCTTGCCTTTATAGGACGGGGCATAGAGTATAAAAGTTGGGGTCTGATGTTGCAGATGTATAGAACGTTGGTTCGGCCGCATTTGGAATACTGCGTCCAGTTCTGGTCGCCACACTACCAGAAGGACGTGGAGGCTTTGGAGAGAGTACAGAGGAGGTTTACCAGGATGTTGCCTGGTATGGAGGGGCTTGGTTATGAGGAGAGATTGGGGAAACTGGGGATGTTCTCCCTGGAAAGACGGAGGATGAGGGGAGACTTAATAGAGGTGTATAAAATTATGAAAGGCATAGATAGGGTGAACGGTGGGAAGCTTTTACCCGGGTCGGTGGTGACGTTCACGAGGGGTCATAGGTTCAAGGTGAAGGGGGGGAGGTTTAACACAGATATCAGAAGGACATATTTCACACAGAGGGTCGTGGGGGCCTGGAATGTGTTGCCGGGCAAGGTGGTGGAGGCGGACACACTGGGAACGTTTAAGACTTATCTAGACAGCTATATGAACGGAGTGGGAATGGAGGGATACAAAAGAGTGGTCTAGTGTGGACCGGGTTTCTCGTTTCAAGGCTTCATTCTATGATCATCTTGCTGGTGCCAGTACAGAGTGAGACTGCGGATAGTTGGGAACCTGTCTCGGGGGCAGGGAATTCATATGGTGTTCGTTGAAGTGGAAATGACTAGGGTTGGGAAGCATTTTCCGATCAGGGCCATTGTGATCTCCTGGACTCGTTTCGATCGCCTCAGGGGGTCGGAGAGGAATTTCCCAGATTTGTTTTTCCCCATATTGGCCCTTGGGTTTTTCTCTCTGGGTTTTCGCCTCTCCCTGGAGATCACATGGTCTGGAATGGGGGGGGTGGGGGTGAGTTAATAGGTTGTAATGAACAAAGCATCGTAGCTGTGAGGGACAGCTCGGTGGATAGGATATTGGTATGTAGATAGGCTGGAAAATTGGGGGGGATCCTGGATTCAGGATTCAATCCTGGACCGGGGAGCGGCGCGGGCTTGGAGGGCCGAAGGGCCTGTTGTGTGCTGTATTGTTCTTTGTTCTTTGTTCTTGTTCTAAATACTGACACAATCCCCAAGGATCACTCTAAATAGTGACACAATCCCCAAGGATCACTCTAAATATTGACACAATCCCCAAGGATCACTCTAAATAGTGACACAATCCCCAAGGATCACTCTAAATAGTGACACAACACCCGAAGGAACAGTCTAAATAGTGACACGATCCCCAAGGATCTCTCTAAATGGTGGCACAAACCCCAAGGATCAGTCTAAATAGTGACACAATCCCCAACGATCACTCTAAATAGTGACACATTCCCCAAGGATCACCCTCAATAGAGGCACAATCCACAAGGATAACTCTAAATAGTGACACAATCCCCAAAGATCACTCTAAATAGTGACACAAACCCAAGGATCACTCTCAATACTGACACAATCCCCAAGGATCAATCAAAATAGTGATACAATCCCGAAGGATCACTCTAAATAGTGACACAATCCCCAAGGATCACTCTACATAGTGACACAATCCAAAAGGATCACTCAAAATAGTGATACAATCCCCAAGGATCACTCTAAATAATGACACAATACCCAAGGATCACTCTAAATAGTGACACAATCCCCAAGGATCAATCAAAATAGTGATACAATCCCGAAGGATCACTCTAAATAGTGACAAAGTCCCCAAGGATCCCTCTAAATAGTGACACAATCCCCAAGGATCTCTCTAAATAGTGACACAATCCCCAAGGATCACTCTCAATACTGACACAATCCCCAAGGATTACTCTAAATATTGACATAATCCCCAAGGGTCACTCTAAATAGTGACACAATCCCCAAGGATCACTCTCAATAGCGACACAATCCACAAGGATCACTCTCAATACTGACACAATCCCCAAGGATTACTCTAAATACTGACATAATCCCCAAGGGTCACTCTAAATAGTGACACAATCCCCAAGGATCACTCTCAATAGCGACACAATCCCCAAGAATTATTCAAAATAGTGACACAATCCCTGAGGATCTCTCTCAATAGTGACACAATCCCCAAGGATGACACTAAATAGTGACACAATTCCCCAGAATCACTCTAAATACTGAAACAATCCACAAGGATCACTCTAAATAGTGACACAATCCCCAAGAATCACTCTAAATAGTGACACAATCCCCAAGGTTCACTCTAAATAGTGACACAATCCGCAAGGATCACTCTAAATACTGACACAATACCCAAGGATCACTCTAAATAGTGACACAATCCCCAAGGATCACTCTAAATAGTGACACAATCCCCAAGGATCACTCTAAATAGTGACACAATGGCCAAGGATCTCTCTAAATAATGACACAATCCCCAAGGATCTCTCTAAATAGTGGCACAATCCCCAAGGATCACTCTAAAGAGTGACACAATCCCCAAGGATCTCTCTAAATAGTGACACAATCCCCAAGGATAACTCTAAATAGTTACACAAACCCCAAGGATCACTCTAAATAGACACACAATCCCCAAGGATCATTCTAAATAGTGCCACAATCCCCAAGGATCACTCTAAAGACTGACACAATCCCCATGCATCACTCTAAATAGTGACACAATCCCCGAGGACCTCTCTAAATAGTGACACAATCCACAAGGCTCACTCTAAATACTGACACAATACCCAAGGATCACTCGAAATAGTGACACAATCCCCAAGAATCACTCTAAATAGTGACACAATCCCCAAGGATCACTCTAAATAGTGACACAATCCCCAAGGATCACTCTAAATAGTGACACAATACCCGAAGGAACAGGCTAAATAGTGACACAATCTCCAAGGATCTCTCTCAATAGTGGCACAAACCCCAAGGATCAGTCTAAATAGTGACACAATCCCCAACGATCACTCTAAATAGTGACACATTCCCCAAGGAGCACCCTCAATAGAGACACAATGCCCAAGGATCAATCAAAATAGTGATACAATCCCGAAGGATCACTCTAAATAGTGACACAATCACCAAGGATCACTCAAAATAATGACAAAATCCCCAAGGATCTCTCTAAAGAGTGACACAATCCCCAAGGATCACTCTAAATAATGACACAATCCCCAAGGATCAATCAAAATAGTGATACAATCCCGAAGGATCACTCTAAATAGTGACACAATCCCCAAGGATGACTCTAAATAGTGACACAGTCCCCAAGGATCCCTCTAAATAGTGACACAATCCCCAAGGATCTCTCTAAATAGTGACACAATCCCCAAGGATCACTCTCAATACTGACACAATCCCCAAGGATTACTCTAAATACTGACATAATCCCCAAGGGTCACTCTAAATAGTGACACAATCCCCAAGGATCACTCTCAATAGCGACACAATCCACAAGGATCACTCTCAATACTGACACAATCCCCAAGGATTATTCTAAATAGTGACACAATCCCTGAGGATCTCTCTCAATAGTGACACAATCCCCAAGGATGACACTAAATACTGAAACAATCCCCAAGGATCACTCTAAATAGTGACACAATCCGCAAGGATCACTCTAAATAGTGACACAAAACCCAAGGATCACTCTAAATAGTGACACAATCCGCAAGGATCACTCGAAATAGTGACACAATCCACAAGGACCACTCTAAATACTGACACAATACCCAAGGATCACTCTAAATAGTGACACAATCCCCAAGGATCACTCTAAATAGTGACACAATCCCCAAGGATCACTCTAAATAGTGACACAATGGCCAAGGATCACTCTAAATAATGACACAATCCCCAAGGATCACTCTAAATAGTGACACAAACCCCAAGGATAACTCTAAATAGTGACACAAACCCCAAGGATCACTCTAAATAGAGACACAACCCCCAAGGATCATTCTAAATAGTGACACAATCCCCAAGGATCACGCTAAAGACTGACACAATCCCCATGCATCACTCTAAATAGTGACACAAACCCCAAGGATCACTCTAAATAGAGACACAACCCCCAAGGATCATTCTAAATAGTGATACAATCCCCAAGGATCACTCTAAAGACTGACACAATCCCCATGCATCACTCTAAATAGTGACACAATTCCCGAGGATCTCTCTAAATAGTGACACAATCCACAAGGCTCATTCTAAATACTGACACAATACCCAAGGATCACTCGAAATAGTGACACAATCCCCAAGGATCACTCGAAATAGTGACACAATCCCCAAGGATCACTCTAAATAGTGACACAATCCCCAAGGATCACTCTAAATAGTGACACAATACCCGAAGGAACAGTCTAAATAGTGACACAATCCCCAAGGATCTCTCTAAATAGTGGCACAAACCCCAAGGATCAGTCTAAATAGTGACACAATCCCCAACGATCACTCTAAATAGTGACACATTCCCCAAGGATCACCCTCAATAGAGACACAATCCACAGGGTTAACTCTAAATAGTGACACAATCCCCAAAGATCACTCTAAATAGTGATACAATCCCCAAGGATCACTCTAAATACTGACACAATCCCCAAGGATCTCTCTACATAGTGACACAATCCCCAAGGATCAATCAAAATAGTGATAGAATCCCGAAGGATCACTCTAAATAGTGACACAATCACCAAGGATCACTCAAAATAATGACAAAATCCCCAAGGATCTCTCTAAATAGTGACACAATCCCCAAGGATCACTCTAAATAATGACACAATCCCCAAGGATCTCTCTAAATAGTGGCACAATCCCCAAGGATCACTCTAAATAGTGACACAATCCCCAAAGATCTCTCTAAATAGTGACACAATCCCCAAGGATCACTCGAAATACTGACATAATCCCCAAGGATCACTTTAAATAGTGGCACAATCCCCAAGGATCACTCTAAATAGTGACACAATCCCCAAGGATCTCTCAAAATACTGACATAATCCCCAAGGATCACTCCAAATAGTGGCACAATCCCCAAGGTTCACTCTAATTAGTGACACAATCCTCAAGGATCACTCAAAATAATGACACAATCCCCAAGGATCACTCTAAATACTGACACAATCCCCAAGGATCACTCTAAATAGTGACACAGTCCCCAAGGATCCCTCTAAATAATGACACAATCCCCAAGGATCTCTCTAAATAGTGACACAATCCCCAAGGATCACTCTCAATACTGACACAATCCCCAAGGATTACTCTAAGTACTGACATAATCCCCAAGGGTCACTCGAAATAGTGACACAATCCCCAAGGACAACTCTCAATAGCGACACAGTCCACAAGGATCACTCTCAATACTGACACAATCCCCAAGGATTACTCTAAATACTGACATAATCCCCAAGGGTCACTCTAAATAGTGACACAATCCCCAAGGATCACTCTCAATAGCGACACAATCCGCAAGGATTATTCTAAATAGTGACACAATGCCTGAGGATCTCTCTCAATAGTGACACAATCCCCAAGGATGACACTAAATAGTGACACAATTCCCCAGAATCACTCTAAATACTGAAACAATCCACAAGGATCACTCTAAATAGTGACACAATCCCCAAGGATCACTCTAAATAGTGACACAATCCCCAAGGATCACTCTAAATAGTGACACAATCCGCAAGGATCACTCTAAATAGTGACACAATCCGCAAGGATCACTCTAAATACTGACACAATACCCAAGGATCACTCTAAATAGTGACACAATCCCCAAGGATCACTCTAAATAGTGACACAATCCCCAAGGATCACTCTAAATAGTGACACAATCCCCAAGGATCACTCTAAATAGTGACACAATGGCCAAGGGTCACTCTAAATAATGACACAATCCCCAAGGATCACTCTAAATAGTGACACAAACCCCAAGGATAACTCTAAATAGTGACACAAACCCCAAGGATCACTCTAAATAGAGACACAATCCCCAAGGATCATTCTAAATAGTGACACAATCCCCAAGGATCAGTCTAAAGACTGACACAATCCCCATGCATCACTCTAAATAGTGACACAATCCCCGAGGATCTCTCTAAATAGTGACACAATCCCCAAGGATCACTCTAAATAGTGACACAATTCCTCAGAATCACTCTAAATACTGACACAATCCCCAAGGATCACTCTAAATAGTGACACAATCCCCAAGGATCACTCTAAGTAGTGACACAATCCCCAAAGATCACTCTAAATAGTGACACAATCCCCAAGGATCACTCTAAATTATGACACACTCCCCAAGGATCATTCTAAATAGAGACACAATCCCCGAGGATCTCTCTAAATAGTGACACAATCCCCAAGGATCACTCTAAATTATGACACAATCCCCAAGGATCACTCTAAATAGTGACACAATCCCCAAGGATCACTCTAAATAGTGACACAATCCCCAAGGATCACTCTAAATAATGACACAATCCCCAAGGATCAATCAAAATAGTGATACAATCCCGAAGGATCACTCTAAATAGTGACACAATCCCCAAGGATCACTCTAAATAGTGACACAGTCCCCAAGGATCCCCCTAAATAGTGACACAATCCCCAAGGATCTCTCTAAATAGTGACACAATCCCCAAGGATCACTCTCAATACTGACACAATCCCCAAGGATTACTCTAAATACTGACATAATCCCCAAGGGTCACTCTAAATAGTGACACAATCCCCAAGGATCACTCTCAATAGCGACACAATCCACAAGGTTCACTCTCAATACTGACACAATCCCCAAGGATTACTCTAAATACTGACATAATCCCCAAGGGTCACTCTAAATAGTGACACAATCCCCAAGGATCACTCTCAATAGCGACACAATCCCCAAGGATTATTCTAAATAGTGACACAATCCCTGAGGATCTCTCTCAATAGTGACACAATCCCCAAGGATGACACGAAATACTGAAACAATCCCCAAGGATCACTCTAAATAGTGACACAATCCGCAAGGATCACTCTAAATAGTGACACAAAACCCAAGGATCACTCTAAATAGTGACACAATCCGCAAGGATCACTCGAAATAGTGACACAATCCACAAGGACCACTCTAAATACTGACACAATACCCAAGGATCACTCTAAATAGTGACACAATCCCCAAGGATCACTCTAAATAGTGACACAATCCCCAAGGATCACTCTAAATAGTGACACAATGGCCAAGGATCACTCTAAATAATGACACAATCCCCAAGGATCACTCTAAATAGTGACACAAACCCCAAGGATAACTCTAAATAGTGACACAAACCCCAAGGATCACTCTAAATAGAGACACAACCCCCAAGGATCATTCTAAATAGTGACACAATCCCCAAGGATCACGCTAAAGACTGACACAATCCCCAGGCATCACTCTAAATAGTGACACAAACCCCAAGGATCACTCTAAATAGAGACACAACCCCCAAGGATCATTCTAAATAGTGATACAATCCCCAAGGATCACTCTAAAGACTGACACAATCCCCATGCATCACTCTAAATAGTGACACAATTCCCGAGGATCTCTCTAAATAGTGACACAATCCACAAGGCTCATTCTAAATACTGACACAATACCCAAGGATCACTCGAAATAGTGACACAATCCCCAAGGATCACTCGAAATAGTGACACAATCCCCAAGGATCACTCTAAATAGTGACACAATCCCCAAGGATCTCTCTAAATAGTGGCACAAACCCCAAGGATCAGTCTAAATAGTGACACAATCCCCAACGATCACTCTAAATAGTGACACATTCCCCAAGGATCACCCTCAATAGAGACACAATCCACAGGGTTAACTCTAAATAGTGACACAATCCCCAAAGATCACTCTAAATAGTGATACAATCCCCAAGGATCACTCCAAATACTGACACAATCCCCAAGGATCTCTCTACATAGTGACACAATCCCCAAGGATCAATCAAAATAGTGATAGAATCCCGAAGGATCACTCTAAATAGTGACACAATCACCAAGGATCACTCAAAATAATGACAAAATCCCCAAGGATCTCTCTAAATAGTGACACAATCCCCAAGGATCACTCTAAATAATGACACAATCCCCAAGGATCTCTCTAAATAGTGGCACAATCCCCAAGGATCACTCTAAATAGTGGCACAATCCCCAAGGATCACTCTAAATAGTGACACAATCCCCAAGGATCACTCAAAATACTGACATAATCCCCAAGGATCACTCCAAATAGTGGCACAATCCCCAAGGATCACTCTAATTAGTGACACAATCCTCAAGGATCACTCAAAATAATGACACAATCCCCAAGGATCACTCTAAATACTGACACAATCCCCAAGGATCACTCTAAATAGTGACACAGTCCCCAAGGATCCCTCTAAATAATGACACAATCCCCAAGGATCTCTCTAAATAGTGACACAATCCCCAAGGATCACTCTCAATACTGACACAATCCCCAAGGATTACTCTAAGTACTGACATAATCCCCAAGGGTCACTCGAAATAGTGACACAATCCCCAAGGACAACTCTCAATAGCGACACAGTCCACAAGGATCACTCTCAATACTGACACAATCCCCAAGGATTACTCTAAATACTGACATAATCCCCAAGGGTCACTCTAAATAGTGACACAATCCCCAAGGATCACTCTCAATAGCGACACAATCCGCAAGGATTATTCTAAATAGTGACACAATGCCTGAGGATCTCTCTCAATAGTGACACAATCCCCAAGGATGACACTAAATAGTGACACAATTCCCCAGAATCACTCTAAATACTGAAACAATCCACAAGGATCACTCTAAATAGTGACACAATCCCCAAGGATCACTCTAAATAGTGACACAATCCCCAAGGATCACTCTAAATAGTGACACAATCCGCAAGGATCACTCTAAATAGTGACACAATCCGCAAGGAACACTCTAAATACTGACACAATACCCAAGGATCACTCTAAATAGTGACACAATCCCCAAGGATCACTCTAAATAGTGACACAATCCCCAAGGATCACTGTAAATAGTGACACAATCCCCAAGGATCACTCTAAATAGTGACACAATGGCCAAGGGTCACTCTAAATAATGACACAATCCCCAAGGATCACTCTAAATAGTGACACAAACCCCAAGGATAACTCTAAATAGTGACACAAACCCCAAGGATCACTCTAAATAGAGACACAATCCCCAAGGATCATTCTAAATAGTGACACAATCCCCAAGGATCAGTCTAAAGACTGACACAATCCCCATGCATCACTCTAAATAGTGACACAATCCCCGAGGATCTCTCTAAATAGTGACACAATCCCCAAGGATCACTCTAAATAGTGACACAATTCCTCAGAATTACTCTAAATACTGACACAATCCCCAAGGATCACTCTAAATAGTGACACAATCCCCAAGGATCACTCTAAGTAGTGACACAATCCCCAAAGATCACTCTAAATAGTGACACAATCCCCAAGGATCACTCTAAATTATGACACAATCCCCAAGGATCATTCTAAATAGAGACACAATCCCCGAGGATCTCTCTAAATAGTGACACAATCCCCAAGGATCACTCTAAATTATGACACAATCCCCAAGGATCACTCTAAATAGTGACACAATCCCCAAGGATCACTCTAAATAGTGACACAATCCCCAAGGATCACTCTAAATAGTGACACAATCCCCAAGGATCACTCTATAAAGTGCAACAATCCCCAAGGATCACTCTAAAAAGTGCAACAATCCACAAGGATCACTCTAAATATAGAACATAGAACATAGAACATTACAGCGCAGAACAGGCCCTTCGGCCCACGATGTTGCACCGACCAGTTAAAAAAAAAAACTGTGACCCTCCAACCTAAACCAATTTCTTTTCGTCCATGAACCTATCTACGGATCTCTTAAACGCCCCCAAACTAGGCGCATTTACTACTGATGCTGGCAGGGCATTCCAATCCCTCACCACCCTCTGGGTAAAGAACCTACCCCTGACATCGGTTCTATAACTACCCCCCCTCAATTTAAAGCCATGCCCCCTCGTGCTGGATTTCTCCATCAGAGGAAAAAGGCTATCACTATCCACCCTATCTAAACCTCTAATCATCTTATATGTTTCAATAAGATCCCCTCTTAGCCGCCGCCTTTCCAGCGAAAACAATCCCAAATCCCTCAGCCTCTCCTCATAGGATCTCCCCTCCATACCAGGCAACATCCTGGTAAACCTCCTCTGCACCCTCTCCAAAGCCTCCACATCCTTCCTGTAATGTGGGGACCAGAACTGCACACAGTACTCCAAGTGCGGCCGCACCAGAGTTGTGTACAGTTGCAACATAACGCTACGACTCCTAAATTCAATCCCCCTACCAATAAACGCCAAGACACCATATGCCTTCTTAACAACCTTATCTACTTGATTCCCAACTTTCAGGGATCTATGCACACATACACCTAGATCCCTCTGCTCCTCCACACTATTCAAAGTCCTCCCGTTAGCCCTATACTCAACACATCTGTTATTCCTACCAAAGTGAATTACCTCACACTTCTCCGCATTAAACTCCATCCGCCACCTCTCGGCCCAACTTTGCAACCTGTCTAAGTCTTCCTGCAAACTACGACACCCTTCCTCACTGTCTACCACACCACCGACTTTGGTGTCATCAGCAAATTTGCTAATCCACCCAACTATACCCTCATCCAGATCATTAATAAATATTACAAACAGCAGTGGCCCCAAAACAGATCCCTGAGGTACACCACTTGTAACCGCACTCCATGATGAATATTTACTATCAACCACCACCCTCTGTTTCCTATCCGCTAGCCAATTCCTGATCCAATTTCCTAGATCACCCCCAATCCCATACATCTGCATTTTCTGCAGAAGCCTACCATGGTGAACCTTATCAAACGCCTTACTAAAATCCATATATACCACGTCCACTGCCTTGCCCCCATCCACCTCCTTGGTCACTTTCTCAAAAAACTCAATAAGGTTAGTAAGGCACGACCTACCTGCCACAAAACCATGCTGACTATCACCTATCAATTCATTACTCTCCAAATAACTATAAATCCTATCCCTTATAATTTTTTCCAACATCTTGCCGACAACAGAAGTGAGACTCACCGGTCTATAATTCCCGGGGAAGTCTCTGTTCCCCTTCTTAAACAATGGGACAACATTCGCTAACCTCCAATCTTCTGGTACTATACCAGAGGCCAACGACGACCTGAAGATCAGAGCCAGAGGCTCTGCAATCACTTCTCTTGCCTCCCAGAGAATCCTTGGATAAATCCCATCCGGACCAGGGGATTTATCTATTTTCAGACCCTCCAGAATATCCTGCACATCCTCCTTATCAACTGTAATACTGTCTATTCTACTCCCTTGCAACCCAGTGTCCTCCTCAGCTATATTCATGTCCCCTTGCGTGAACACCGAAGAGAAATATTGGTTCAATGCTTCACCAATCTCCTCCGGTTCCACACATAACTTCCCTCTGCCATCTATAACTGGCCCTAAACTTGCCCTAACCAACCTTCTGTTCTTGACATACCTATAGAACGCCTTAGGATTCTCTTTAACCCTATCCGCCAAAGTCTTCTCATGTCCCCTTTTAGCCCTTCTAAGCTCGCTCTTCAACTCCCTCTTAGCCAATCTAAAGCTTTCTAGTGCACTACCCGAGTGCTCACGTCTCATCCGAACATAAGCCTCCTTTTTCTTTTTAACCAACAAAGAAACTTTTTTGGTGCACCACGGTTCCCTAGCCCTACCAATTCCTCCTTGCCTGACAGGGACATACCTATCACAGACTCGCAGTAGCTGCTCCTTGAAAAAACTCCACATGTCGGACGTTCCCAGTCCCTGTAATCTCCTAGTCCAACCTATGTTTCCTAATTCTCTCCTAATAGCCTCATAATTACCCTTCCCCCAGCTAAAACCACTGGCCCGAGGTTCATGCCTATCCCTTTCCATCATTAAGGTGAACGTAACCGAATTGTGGTCACTATCACCAAAATGCACACCAACTTCCAAGTCTAGCACCTGGTCTGGCTCATTTCCCAGCACCAGATCCAATATAGCCTCACCTCTAGTTGGCCTGTCTACATACTGAGTCAAAAAACCTTCCTGCACGCTTTGAACAAAAACTGACCCCTCTAACGAGCTAGAGCTATAACAATTCCAGTCAATATTAGTCAAGTTAAAATCCCCCATAACAATTGCCCTATTACTTTCACTCCTAAGCAGGATTGACTCCGCAATCCTTTCCTCAACCTCTCTAGAACTTTTAGGAGGTCTATAAAAGACTCCCAACAGGGTGACCTCTCCTCTCCTATTTCTAATCTCCGCCCATACTACCTCAACAGATAAGTCCTCATCAAACCTCCTCTCTGACACTGTGATACAATCTCTGACCAATAATGCTACCCCTCCCCCTCTTCTACCTCCTTCCCTACTTCGACTAAAACATTTGAACCCCGGGACCTGCAGCATCCATTCCTGCCCCTGCTCTATCCATGTCTCTGAAATAGCCACAACATCGAAGTCCCAGGTACTGATCCACGCTGCAAGTTCACCCACTTTATTGCGAATACTCCTGGCATTGAAGTATACACATTTCAAACCCTGCTCCACCCCACCTCTGCAATGCCGTGCATTGCAGTCCCCATCCATGCATCCCTCACTTTCAGCCCCACTACTCAGGATCCCTCCCCCCCCCCCCCCCCGAATCAGTTTAAACCTCCCTGCATGGCCTTAGCAAATTTACCCCCCAGGATATTGGTCCCCTTCTGATTAAGGTGTAGACCATCCTTCTCATAGAGGTCACACCTTCCCCAGTACGAGCCCCAATTGCTTAAGTACCTGAAGTGACACAATCCCCAAGGATCACTCCAAATAGTGACACAATCCCCAAGGATCACTCTAAATAGTGACACAATCCCGAAGAATCACTCTAAATAGTGACACAATCCCCAAGGATCAGTCTAAATAGTGACACAATCCCCAAGGATCACTCTAAATAGAGACACAAACCACAAGGATCACTCTAAATAGTGACACAATCCCCGAGGATCACTCTAAATAGTGACACAATCCCCATGGATCACTCTAAAGAGTGACACAGTCCCCAAGGATCACTCCAAATAGTGACACAATTCCCACGGGTCACTCTTAATAGTGACACAATCCACAAGTATCATTCTAAATAGTGACACAATCCCCAAGGATCACTTTAAATAGTGATACAATCCCCAAGGATCACTCTAAATAGTGACACAATCCCCAAGGATCACTCTAAATCGTGACAGAGTCAAGTCGTGCCTCACTAATTTGATAAAAAATTTTTAGGAGGTATCTAATTTTGTTGATGAAGTTCGGGCAGTTGATGTCATATGCATGGATTTTAGTAAGTCGTTTGATAAGGTCCCCCATGGGAGGTTTATGAAGAAAGTAAGGAGGTGTGGGATAGAGGGAAAGTTGGCCGATTGGATAGGTAACTGGCTGTCTGATCGAAGACAGAGGGTGATGGTGGATGGAAGATTTTCGGATTGGAGGCAGGTTGCTAGCGGAGTGCCGCAGGGATCAGTGCTTGGTCCTCTGCTCTTTGTGATTTTTATCAATGACTTAGAGGAGGGGGCTGAAGGGTGGATCACTAAATTTGCTGGTGACACCAAGATTGGTGGAGTAGTGGATGAGGTGGAGGGCTGTTGTAGGCTGCAAAGAGACATAGATAGGATTTGGGCGGCACGGTAGCACAGTGGTTAGCGCTGCTGCTTCACAGCTCCAGGGTCCTGGGTTCGGTTCCCGTCTCGGGTCACTGTCTGTGTGGAGTTTCCACATTCTCCTCATGTCTGCGTGGGTTTCCTCCGGGTGCTCCGGTTTCCTCCCACAGTCCAAAGATGTGCAGGTTAGGTTGATTGGCCAGGTTAAAAATTGCCCCTTAGAGTCCTGGGATGCGTAGGTTAGAGGGATTTGCGGGTAAATATGTGGGGGTAGGGCCTGGGTGGGATTGTGGTCGGTGCAGACTCGATGGGCCGAATGGCCTCCTTCTGCACTGTAGGGTTTCTATGATTTCTATGATTTCGAAGGATGCAGAGTTGGGCTGAAAAATAGCAAATGGAGTTTAACCCTGATAAATGTGAGGTGATTCATTTTGGTAGGACAAATTTAAATGTGGATTACAGGATCAAAGGTAGGGTTCTGAAGACTGTGGAGGAACAGACAGATCGTGGGGTCCATATCCACAGATCTCTAAAAGTTGCCACTCAAGTGGAGAGAGCTGTGAAGAACGCCTCGAGTGTGTTACCTTTTATTAACAGGGGGTTGGAGTTTAAGAGCCATGGGGTTATGCTGCAACTGTACAGGATCTTGGTGAGACCACATTTGGAATATTGTGTGCAGTTCTGGTCACCTCACTATAAGAAGGATGTGGAAGCGGTGGAAGGAGTGCAGAGGAGACTTACCAGGATGCAGCCTGGTTTGGAGGGTAGGTCTTATGAGGAAAGGTTTGCGGGAGCTAGGGCTGTTCTCTCTGGAGCGGAGGTGGCTGAGGGGAGACTTAATAGAGGTTGCTAAAATGATGAAGGGGATAGATAGAGTGAACGTTCAAAGACTATTTCCTCGGGTGGATGGAGCTATTACAAGGGGGGCTAACTATAGGGTTCGTGGTGGGAGATATAGGAAGGATATCAGAGGTAGGTTCTTTACGCAGTGAGTGGTTGGGGTGTGGAATGGACTGCCTGCAGTGATAGTGGAGTCAGACACTTTAGGAAAATTTAAGCGGTTATTGGATAGGCACATGGAGCACACCAGGATGATAGGGAGTGGGATATTTTGATCTTGGTTTCAGATAAAGCTCGGCACAACATCGTGGGCCGAAGGGCCTGTTCTGTGCTGTACTGTTCCATGTTCTATGTTCTTAATAGTGACACAATCCCCAAGGATCACTCTAAATAGTGACACAATCCCCAAGGATCACTCTAAATAGTGACACAATCCCGAAGGATCACTCTAAATAGAGACACAAACCCCAAGGATCACTCTAAATAGTGACACAATCCCCAAGGATCACTCTAAATAGTGACACAATCCCCAAGGATCACTCTAAATAGTGCCACAATCCCCAAGGATCACTCTAAATAGTGACACAATCCCCAAGGATGACTCTAAATAGTGACACAATCCCCAAGGATCATTCTAAATACTGACACAATCCCCAAGGATCACTCTCAATAGTGACACAATCCCCAAGGATCACTCTCAATAGTGACACAATCCCCATGGATCACTCTAAATAGTGACACAATCCCCAAGGATCACTTTCAATAGTGACACAATCCCCAAGGCTCACTCTAAATAGTGACACAATCCCCAAGGATCACTCTAAATAGTGACACAATCCCCAAGGATCACTTTCAATAGTGACACAATCCCCAAGGATCACTCGAAATAGTGACACAATCCACAAGGATCACTCTAAATAGTGACACAAAACCCAAGGATCACTCTAAATAGTTACACCATCCCCAAGGATCATTCTAAATAGTGACAGAATCCCCAAGGATCACACTGAATAGAGACACAATCCCCAAAGATCACTCTGAAGAGTGACACAATCCCCAAGGATCACTCTAAATACTGACACAATCCCCAAGGAACACTCTAAATAGTGACACAATTCCCAAGGGTCACTCTAAATAGTGATACAATTCCCAAGGGTCACTCTAAATAGTGACACAATACCCAGAAATCACTCTAAAAATTGACACAACCATCAAGGGCCACATCCAAATTGTGACACAAACCACAAGGATCACTCTATATAGTGACAGAATCTCCAAGGATCACTCTAAATAGAGACACAATCCCCAAGGATCACTCTCAATACTGACACAATCCCCAAAGATCACTCTAAATAGTGACACAATATCCAAGAATCACTCTAAAAATTGACACAACCCTCAAGGACCACATCCAAATTGTGACACAAACCCCAATGATCACTCTAAATAGTGACACAATCCGCAAGGATCACTCCAAATAGTGACACAATTCCCAAGGGTCACTCTAAATAGTGACACAATCCCCAAGGATCACTCTAAATAACGACACAATCCCCATGGATCACTCTCAATCGTGACACAATCCCCAAGGATCACTCTAAATAGTGACACAATCCCCACGGATCACTTTCAATAGTGACACAATCCCCAAGGCTCACTCTAAATAGTGACACAATCCCCAAGGATCATTCTCAATACTGACACAATCCCCAAGGATCACTCTCAATAGTGACACAATCCCCAAGGATCTCTCTCAATAGTGACACAATCCCCATGGATCACTATAAATAGTGACACAATCCCCAAGGATCACTTTCAATAGTGACACAATCCCCAAGGCTCACTCTAAATAGTGACACAATCCCCAAGGATCACTCTAAATAGTGACACAATCCCCAAGGATCACTTTCAATAGTGACACAATCCCCAAGGATCACTCTAAATAGTGACACAATCCGCAAGGATCACTCTAAATAGTGACACGAAACCCAAGCATCACTCTGAATAGTTACACAATCCCCAAGGATCATTCTAAATAGTGACAGAATCCCCAAGGATCACACTGAATAGAGACACAATCCCCAAGGATCACTCTAAAGAGTGACACAATCCCCAAGGATCACTCTAAATACTGACACAATCCCCAAGGAACACTCTAAATAGTGACACAATTCCCAAGGGTCACTCTAAATAGTGATACAATTCCCAAGGGTCACTCTAAATAGTGACACAATACCCATGCATCACTCTAAATAGTGACACAATCCTCAAGGGCCACATCCAAATTGTGACTCAAACCCCAAGGATCACTCTATATAGTGACAGAATCCCCAAGGATCACTCTAAATAGAGACACAATCCCCAAGGATCACTCTCAATACTGACACAATCCCCAAAGATCACTCTAAATAGTGACACAATACCCAAGAATCACTCTAAAAATTGACACAACCCTCAAGGACCACATCCAAATTGTGACACAAACCCCAATGATCACTCTAAATAGTGACACAATCCGCAAGGATCACTCTAAATAGTGACACAATCCTCAAGTATCAATCTAAATAACGACACAATCCCCATGGATCACTCTCAATAGTGACACAATCCCCAAGGATCACTCTAAATAGTGACACAATCCCCAAGGATCACTTTCAATAGTGACACAATCCCCAAGGCTCACTCTAAATAGTGACACAATCCCCAAGGATCACTCTAAACAGTGACACAATCCGCAAGGATCACTTTCAATAGTGACACAATCCCCAAGGATCACTCGAAATAGTGACACAATCCGCAAGGATCACTCTAAATAGTGACACAAAACCCAAGGATCACTCTAAATAGTTACACAATTCCCAAGGCTCATTCTAAATAGTGACAGAATCCCCAAGGATCACACTGAATAGAGACACAATCCCCAAGGATCACTCTAAAGAGTGACACAATCCCCAAGGATCACTCTAAATACTGACACAATCCCCAAGGAACACTCTAAATAGTGACACAATTCCCAAGGGTCACTCTAAATAGTGATACAATCCCCAAGGATCACTCTAAATAGTGACAACAATACCCAAGAATCACTCTAAAAATTGACACAACCCTCAAGGACCACATCCAAATTGTGACACAAACCCCAATGATCACTCTAAATAGTGACACAATCCCCAAGGATCACTCCAAATACTGACACAATTCCCAAGGGTCACTCTAAATAGTGACACAATCCCCAAGGATCACTCTAAATAACGACACAATCCCCATGGATCACTCTAAATAGTGACACAATCCCCAAGGGTCAGTCTAAATAGTGGCACAATCCACAAGGATCATTCTAAATAGTGACACAATCCCCAAGGATCACTCTAAATAGTGACACAATCCCCAAGGATCACTCTAAAGAGTGACACAGTCCACAAGGATCACTCCAAATAGTGACACAATTCCCAAGGGTCACTCTTAATAGTGACACAATCCACAAGTATCATTCTAAATAGTGACACAATCCCCAAGGATCACTTTAAATAGTGACATAATCCCCAAGGATCACTCTAAATAGTGACACAATCCCGAAGGATCACTCTAAATCGTGACAGGGTCAAGTCGTGCCTCACTAATTTGATAAAAGTTTTTTAGGAGGTATCTAATTTTGTTGATGAAGTTCGGGCAGTTGATGTCATATGCATGGATTTTAGTAAGTCGTTTGATAAGGTCCCCCATGGGAGGTTTATGAAGAAAGTAAGGAGGTGTGGGATAGAGGGAAAGTTGGCCGATTGGATAGGTAACTGGCTGTCTGATCGAAGACAGAGGGTGATGGTGGATGGAAGATTTTCGGATTGGAGGCAGGTTGCTAGCGGAGTGCCGCAGGGATCAGTGCTTGGTCCTCTGCTCTTTGTGATTTTTATCAATGACTTAGAGGAGGGGGCTGAAGGGTGGATCACTAAATTTGCTGGTGACACCAAGATTGGTGGAGTAGTGGATGAGGTGGAGGGCTGTTGTAGGCTGCAAAGAGACATAGATAGGATTTGGGCGGCACGGTAGCACAGTGGTTAGCACTGCTGCTTCACAGCTCCAGGGTCCTGGGTTCGGTTCCCGTCTCGGGTCACTGTCTGTGTGGAGTTTGCACATTCTCCTCATGTCTGCGTGGGTTTCCTCCGGGTGCTCCGGTTTCCTCCCACAGTCCAAAGATGTGCAGGTTAGGTTGATTGGCCAGGTTAAAAATTGCCCCTTAGAGTCCTGGGATGCGTAGGTTAGAGGGATTAGCGGGTAAATATGTGGGGGTAGGGCCTGGGTGGGATTGTGGTCGGTGCAGACTCGATGGGCCGAATGGCCTCCTTCTGCACTGTAGGGTTTCTATGATTTCTATGATTTCGAAGGATGCAGAGCTGGGCTGAAAAATGGCAAATGGAGTTTAACCCTGATAAATGTGAGGTGATTCATTTTGGTAGGACAAATTTAAATGTGGATTACAGGATGAAAGGTAGGGTTCTGAAGACTGTGGAGGAACAGACAGATCGTGGGGTCCATATCCACAGATCTCTAAAAGTTGCCACTCAAGTGGAGAGAGCTGTGAAGAACGCCTCGAGTGTGTGACCTTTTATTAACAGGGGGTTGGAGTTTAAGAGCCATGGGATTATGCTGCAACTGTACAGGATCTTGATGAGACCACATTTGGAATATTGTGTGCAGTTCTGGTCACCTCACTATAAGAAGGATGTGGAAGCGGTGGAAGGAGTGCAGAGGAGACTTACCAGGATGCAGCCTGGTTTGGAGGGTAGGTCTTATGAGGAAAGGTTTGCGGGAGCTAGGGCTGTTCTCTCTGGAGCGGAGGTGGCTGAGGGGAGACTTAATAGAGGTTGCTAAAATGATGAAGGGGATAGATAGAGTGAACGTTCAAAGACTATTTCCTCGGGTGGATGGAGCTATTACAAGGGGGGCTAACTATAGGGTTCGTGGTGGGAGATATAGGAAGGATATCAGAGGTAGGTTCTTTACGCAGTGAGTGGTTGGGGTGTGGAATGGACTGCCTGCAGTGATAGTGGAGTCAGACACTTTAGGAAAATTTAAGCGGTTATTGGATAGGCACATGGAGCACACCAGGATGATAGGGAGTGGGATAGCTTGATCTTGGTTTCAGATAAAGCTCGGCACAACATCGTGGGCCGAAGGGCCTGTTCTGTGCTGTACTGTTCCATGTTCTATGTTCTTAATAGTGACACAATCCCCAAGGATCACTCTAAATAGTGACACAATCCCCAAGGATCACTCTAAATAGTGACACAATCCCTAAGGATCACTCTAAATAGAGACACAAACCCCAAGGATCACTCTAAATAGTGACACAATCCCCAAGGATCACTCTAAATAGTGCCACAATCCCCAAGGATCACTCTAAATAGTGACACAATCCCCAAGGATGACTCTAAATAGTGACACAATCCCCAAGGATCACTCTAAATAGTGACACAATCCCCATGGATCACTCTAAATAGTGACACAATCCCTAAGGATCACTCTAAATAGAGACACACACCCCAAGGATCACGCTAAATAGTGACACAATCCTCAAGAATCACTCTAAATAGTGCCACAATCCCCAAGGATCACTCTAAATAGTGACACAATCCCCAAGGATGACTCTAAATAGTGACACAATCCCCAAGGATCATTCTAAATACTGACACAATCCCCAAGGATCACTCTCAATAGTGACACAATCCCCAAGGATCACTCTCAATAGTGACACAATCCGCAAGGATCACTCTAAATAGTGACACAATCCCCAAGGATCACGTTCAATAGTGACACAATCCCCAAGGCTCACTCTAAATAGTTACACAATCCCCAAGGATCACACTAAATAGTGACACACTCCCCAAGGATCACTTTCAATAGTGACACAATCCCCAAGGATCACTCTAAATAGTGACACAATCTGCAAGGATCACTCTAAATAGTGACACAAAACCCAAGGATCACTCCAAATAGTTACACAATCCCCAAGGATCATTCTAAATAGTGACAGAATCCCCAAGGATCACACTGAATAGAGACACAATCCCCAAGGATCACTCTAAAGAGTGACACAATCCCCAAGGATCACTCTAAATACTGACACAATCCCCAAGGAACACTCTAAATAGTGACACAATTCCCAAGGGTCACTCTAAATAGTGATACAATTCCCAAGGGTCACTCTAAATAGTGACACAATACCCAGGAATCACTCTAAAAATTGACACAACCCTCAAGGGCCACATCCAAATTGTGACACAAACCCCAATGATCACTCTAAATAGTGACACAATCCCCAAGGATCACTCCAAATAGTGACACAATCCCCAAGGATCACTTTCAATAGTGACACAATCCTCAAGGCTCACTCTAAATAGTGACACAATCCCCAAGGATCACTCTAACTAGTGACACAATCCCCAAGGATCATTTTCAATAGTTACACAATCCCCAAGGATCACTCTAAATAGTGACACAATCCCCAAGGAACACTCTAAATAGTGACACAATTCCAAAGGGTCACTCTAAATAGTGATACAATCCCCAAGAATCACTCTAAATAGTGACACAATACCCAAGAATCACTCTAAATAGTGACACAAAGCCCAAGGATCACTCAAAATAGTGACACAATCCTCAAGAATCACTCTAAATAGTGCCACAATCCCCAAGGATCACTCTAAATAGTGACACAATCCCCAAGGATGACTCTAAATAGTGACACAATCCCCAAGGATCATTCTAAATACTGACACAATCCCCAAGGATCACTCTCAATAGTGACACAATCTCCAAGGATCACTCTCAATAGTGACACAATCCGCAAGGATCACTCTAAATAGTGACACAATCCCCAAGGATCACTTTCAATAGTGACACAATCCCCAAGGCTCACTCTAAATAGTGACACAATCCCCAAGGATCACTCTAAATAGTGACACACTCCCCAAGGATCACTTTCAATAGTGACACAATCCCCAAGGATCACTCTAAATAGTGACACAATCTGCAAGGATCACTCTAAATAGTGACACAAAACCCAAGGATCACTCCAAATAGTTACACAATCCCCAAGGATCATTCTAAATAGTGACAGAATCCCCAAGGATCACACTGAATAGAGACACAATCCCCAAGGATCACTCTAACTAGTGACACAATCCCCAAGGATCATTTTCAATAGTTACACAATCCCCAAGGATCACTCTAAATAGTGACACAATCCCCAAGGAACACTCTAAATAGTGACACAATTCCAAAGGGTCACTCTAAATAGTGATACAATCCCCAAGGATCACTCTAAATAGTGATACAATACCCAAGAATCACTCTAAAAAATGACACAACCCTCAAGGACCACATCCAAATTGTGACACAAACCCCAATGATCACTCTAAATAGTGACACAATCCCCAAGGATCACTCCAAATTGTGACACAATTCCCAAGGGTCACTCTAAATAGTGACACAATCCCCAAGGATCACTCTAAATAGTGACACAATCCCCAAGGATCACTTTCAATAGTGACACAATCCCCAAGGATCACTCGAAATAGTGACACAATCCACAAGGATCACTCTAAATAGTGACACAAAACCCAAGGATCACTCTAAATAGTTACACCATCCCCAAGGATCATTCTAAATAGTGACAGAATCCCCAAGGATCACACTGAATAGAGACACAATCCCCAAAGATCACTCTGAAGAGTGACACAATCCCCAAGGATCACTCTAAATACTGACACAATCCCCAAGGAACACTCTAAATAGTGACACAATTCCCAAGGGTCACTCTAAATAGTGATACAATTCCCAAGGGTCACTCTAAATAGTGACACAATCCCCAAGGAACACTCTAAATAGTGACACAATTCCAAAGGGTCACTCTAAATAGTGATACAATCCCCAAGGATCACTCTAAATAGTGACACAATACCCAAGAATCACTCTAAATAGTGACACAAAGCCCAAGGATCACTCAAAATAGTGACACAATCCTCAAGAATCACTCTAAATAGTGCCACAATCCCCAAGGATCACTCTAAATAGTGACACAATCCCCAAGGATGACTCTAAATAGTGACACAATCCCCAAGGATCATTCTAAATACTGACACAATCCCCAAGGATCACTCTCAATAGTGACACAATCTCCAAGGATCACTCTCAATAGTGACACAAT
Organism: Mustelus asterias; assembly: GCF_964213995.1. Lineage (NCBI taxonomy): Eukaryota > Metazoa > Chordata > Chondrichthyes > Carcharhiniformes > Triakidae > Mustelus > Mustelus asterias. The sequence continues at coordinate 1,424,284 of NW_027590109.1, forward strand.
CCGCAAGGATCACTCTAAATAGTGACACAATCCCCAAGGATCACTTTCAATAGTGACACAATCCCCAAGGCTCACTCTAAATAGTGACACAATCCCCAAGGATCACTCTAAATAGTGACACACTCCCCAAGGATCACTTTCAATAGTGACACAATCCCCAAGGATCACTCTAAATAGTGACACAATCTGCAAGGATCACTCTAAATAGTGACACAAAACCCAAGGATCACTCCAAATAGTTACACAATCCCCAAGGATCATTCTAAATAGTGACAGAATCCCCAAGGATCACACTGAATAGAGACACAATCCCCAAGGATCACTCTAACTAGTGACACAATCCCCAAGGATCATTTTCAATAGTTACACAATCCCCAAGGATCACTCTAAATAGTGACACAATCCCCAAGGAACACTCTAAATAGTGACACAATTCCAAAGGGTCACTCTAAATAGTGATACAATCCCCAAGGATCACTCTAAATAGTGATACAATACCCAAGAATCACTCTAAAAAATGACACAACCCTCAAGGACCACATCCAAATTGTGACACAAACCCCAATGATCACTCTAAATAGTGACACAATCCCCAAGGATCACTCCAAATTGTGACACAATTCCCAAGGGTCACTCTAAATAGTGACACAATCCCCAAGGATCACTCTAAATAGTGACACAATCCCCAAGGATCACTTTCAATAGTGACACAATCCCCAAGGATCACTCGAAATAGTGACACAATCCACAAGGATCACTCTAAATAGTGACACAAAACCCAAGGATCACTCTAAATAGTTACACCATCCCCAAGGATCATTCTAAATAGTGACAGAATCCCCAAGGATCACACTGAATAGAGACACAATCCCCAAAGATCACTCTGAAGAGTGACACAATCCCCAAGGATCACTCTAAATACTGACACAATCCCCAAGGAACACTCTAAATAGTGACACAATTCCCAAGGGTCACTCTAAATAGTGATACAATTCCCAAGGGTCACTCTAAATAGTGACACAATACCCAGAAATCACTCTAAAAATTGACACAACCATCAAGGGCCACATCCAAATTGTGACACAAACCACAAGGATCACTCTATATAGTGACAGAATCTCCAAGGATCACTCTAAATAGAGACACAATCCCCAAGGATCACTCTCAATACTGACACAATCCCCAAAGATCACTCTAAATAGTGACACAATATCCAAGAATCACTCTAAAAATTGACACAACCCTCAAGGACCACATCCAAATTGTGACACAAACCCCAATGATCACTCTAAATAGTGACACAATCCGCAAGGATCACTCCAAATAGTGACACAATTCCCAAGGGTCACTCTAAATAGTGACACAATCCCCAAGGATCACTCTAAATAACGACACAATCCCCATGGATCACTCTCAATCGTGACACAATCCCCAAGGATCACTCTAAATAGAGACACAATCCCCAAGGATCACTCTCAATACTGACACAATCCCCAAAGATCACTCTAAATAGTGACACAATACCCAAGAATCACTCTAAAAATTGACACAACCCTCAAGGACCACATCCAAATTGTGACACAAACCCCAATGATCACTCTAAATAGTGACACAATCCGCAAGGATCACTCTAAATAGTGACACAATCCTCAAGTATCACTCTAAATAACGACACAATCCCCATGGATCACTCTCAATAGTGACACAATCCCCAAGGATCACTCTAAATAGTGACACAATCCCCAAGGATCACTTTCAATAGTGACACAATCCCCAAGGCTCACTCTAAATAGTGACACAATCCCCAAGGATCACTCTAAACAGTGACACAATCCGCAAGGATCACTTTCAATAGTGACACAATCCCCAAGGATCACTCGAAATAGTGACACAATCCCCAAGGATCACTCTAAATAGTGACACAAAACCCAAGGATCACTCTAAATAGTTACACAATTCCCAAGGCTCATTCTAAATAGTGACAGAATCCCCAAGGATCACACTGAATAGAGACACAATCCCCAAGGATCACTCTAAAGAGTGACACAATCCCCAAGGATCACTCTAAATACTGACACAATCCCCAAGGAACACTCTAAATAGTGACACAATTCCCAAGGGTCACTCTAAATAGTGATACAATCCCCAAGGATCACTCTAAATAGTGACAACAATACCCAAGAATCACTCTAAAAATTGACACAACCCTCAAGGACCACATCCAAATTGTGACACAAACCCCAATGATCACTCTAAATAGTGACACAATCCCCAAGGATCACTCCAAATACTGACACAATTCCCAAGGGTCACTCTAAATAGTGACACAATCCCCAAGGATCACTCTAAATAACGACACAATCCCCATGGATCACTCTAAATAGTGACACAATCCCCAAGGGTCACTCTAAATAGTGACACAATCCCCAAGGATCACTCTAAAGAGTGACACAGTCCACAAGGATCACTCCAAATAGTGACACAATTCCCAAGGGTCACTCTTAATAGTGACACAATCCACAAGTATCATTCTAAATAGTGACACAATCCCCAAGGATCACTTTAAATAGTGACATAATCCCCAAGGATCACTCTAAATAGTGACACAATCCCGAAGGATCACTCTAAATCGTGACAGGGTCAAGTCGTGCCTCACTAATTTGATAAAAAATTTTTAGGAGGTATCTAATTTTGTTGATGAAGTTCGGGCAGTTGATGTCATATGCATGGATTTTAGTAAGTCGTTTGATAAGGTCCCCCATGGGAGGTTTATGAAGAAAGTAAGGAGGTGTGGGATAGAGGGAAAGTTGGCCGATTGGATAGGTAACTGGCTGTCTGATCGAAGACACAGGGTGATGGTGGATGGAAGATTTTCGGATTGGAGGCAGGTTGCTAGCGGAGTGCCGCAGGGATCAGTGCTTGGTCCTCTGCTCTTTGTGATTTTTATCAATGACTTAGAGGAGGGGGCTGAAGGGTGGATCACTAAATTTGCTGGTGACACCAAGATTGGTGGAGTAGTGGATGAGGTGGAGGGCTGTTGTAGGCTGCAAAGAGACATAGATAGGATTTGGGCGGCACGGTAGCACAGTGGTTAGCACTGCTGCTTCACAGCTCCAGGGTCCTGGGTTCGGTTCCCGTCTCGGGTCACTGTCTGTGTGGAGTTTGCACATTCTCCTCATGTCTGCGTGGGTTTCCTCCGGGTGCTCCGGTTTCCTCCCACAGTCCAAAGATGTGCAGGTTAGGTTGATTGGCCAGGTTAAAAATTGCCCCTTAGAGTCCTGGGATGCGTAGGTTAGAGGGATTAGCGGGTAAATATGTGGGGGTAGGGCCTGGGTGGGATTGTGGTCGGTGCAGACTCGATGGGCCGAATGGCCTCCTTCTGCACTGTAGGGTTTCTATGATTTCTATGATTTCGAAGGATGCAGAGCTGGGCTGAAAAATGGCAAATGGAGTTTAACCCTGATAAATGTGAGGTGATTCATTTTGGTAGGACAAATTTAAATGTGGATTACAGGATCAAAGGTAGGGTTCTGAAGACTGTGGAGGAACAGACAGATCGTGGGGTCCATATCCACAGATCTCTAAAAGTTGCCACTCAAGTGGAGAGAGCTGTGAAGAACGCCTCGAGTGTGTGACCTTTTATTAACAGGGGGTTGGAGTTTAAGAGCCATGGGATTATGCTGCAACTGTACAGGATCTTGATGAGACCACATTTGGAATATTGTGTGCAGTTCTGGTCACCTCACTATAAGAAGGATGTGGAAGCGGTGGAAGGAGTGCAGAGGAGACTTACCAGGATGCAGCCTGGTTTGGAGGGTAGGTCTTATGAGGAAAGGTTTGCGGGAGCTAGGGCTGTTCTCTCTGGAGCGGAGGTGGCTGAGGGGAGACTTAATAGAGGTTGCTAAAATGATGAAGGGGATAGATAGAGTGAACGTTCAAAGACTATTTCCTCGGGTGGATGGAGCTATTACAAGGGGGGCTAACTATAGGGTTCGTGGTGGGAGATATAGGAAGGATATCAGAGGTAGGTTCTTTACGCAGTGAGTGGTTGGGGTGTGGAATGGACTGCCTGCAGTGATAGTGGAGTCAGACACTTTAGGAAAATTTAAGCGGTTATTGGATAGGCACATGGAGCACACCAGGATGATAGGGAGTGGGATAGCTTGATCTTGGTTTCAGATAAAGCTCGGCACAACATCGTGGGCCGAAGGGCCTGTTCTGTGCTGTACTGTTCCATGTTCTATGTTCTTAATAGTGACACAATCCCCAAGGATCACTCTAAATAGTGACACAATCCCCAAGGATCACTCTAAATAGTGACACAATCCCTAAGGATCACTCTAAATAGAGACACAAACCCCAAGGATCACTCTAAATAGTGACACAATCCCCAAGGATCACTCTAAATAGTGCCACAATCCCCAAGGATCACTCTAAATAGTGACACAATCCCCAAGGATGACTCTAAATAGTGACACAATCCCCAAGGATCACTCTAAATAGTGACACAATCCCCATGGATCACTCTAAATAGTGACACAATCCTTAAGGATCACTCTAAATAGAGACACACACCCCAAGGATCACGCTAAATAGTGACACAATCCTCAAGAATCACTCTAAATAGTGCCACAATCCCCAAGGATCACTCTAAATAGTGACACAATCCCCAAGGATGACTCTAAATAGTGACACAATCCCCAAGGATCATTCTAAATACTGACACAATCCCCAAGGATCACTCTCAATAGTGACACAATCCCCAAGGATCACTCTCAATAGTGACACAATCCGCAAGGATCACTCTAAATAGTGACACAATCCCCAAGGATCACGTTCAATAGTGACACAATCCCCAAGGCTCACTCTAAATAGTGACACAATCCCCAAGGATCACACTAAATAGTGACACACTCCCCAAGGATCACTTTCAATAGTGACACAATCCCCAAGGATCACTCTAAATAGTGACACAATCTGCAAGGATCACTCTAAATAGTGACACAAAACCCAAGGATCACTCCAAATAGTTACACAATCCCCAAGGATCATTCTAAATAGTGACAGAATCCCCAAGGATCACACTGAATAGAGACACAATCCCCAAGGATCACTCTAAAGAGTGACACAATCCCCAAGGATCACTCTAAATACTGACACAATCCCCAAGGAACACTCTAAATAGTGACACAATTCCCAAGGGTCACTCTAAATAGTGATACAATTCCCAAGGGTCACTCTAAATAGTGACACAATACCCAGGAATCACTCTAAAAATTGACACAACCCTCAAGGGCCACATCCAAATTGTGACACAAACCCCAATGATCACTCTAAATAGTGACACAATCCCCAAGGATCACTCCAAATAGTGACACAATTCCCAAGGGTCACTCTAAATAGTGACACAATCCCCAAGGATCACTCTAAATAACGACACAATCCCCATGGATCACTCTCAATAGTGACACAATCCCCAAGGATCACTCTAAATAGTGACACAATCCCCAAGGATCACTTTCAATAGTGACACAATCCTCATGGCTCACTCTAAATAGTGACACAATCCCCAAGGATCACTCTAACTAGTGACACAATCCCCAAGGATCATTTTCAATAGTTACACAATCCCCAAGGATCACTCTAAATAGTGACACAATCCCCAAGGAACACTCTAAATAGTGACACAATTCCAAAGGGTCACTCTAAATAGTGATACAATCCCCAAGGATCACTCTAAATAGTGACACAATACCCAAGAATCACTCTAAATAGTGACACAAAGCCCAAGGATCACTCTAAATAGTGACACAATCCTCAAGAATCACTCTAAATAGTGCCACAATCCCCAAGGATCACTCTAAATAGTGACACAATCCCCAAGGATGACTCTAAATAGTGACACAATCCCCAAGGATCATTCTAAATACTGACACAATCCCCAAGGATCACTCTCAATAGTGACACAATCCCCAAGGATCACTCTCAATAGTGACACAATCCGCAAGGATCACTCTAAATAGTGACACAATCCCCAAGGATCACTTTCAATAGTGACACAATCCCCAAGGCTCACTCTAAATAGTGACACAATCCCCAAGGATCACTCTAAATAGTGACACACTCCCCAAGGATCACTTTCAATAGTGACACAATCCCCAAGGATCACTCTAAATAGTGACACAATCTGCAAGGATCACTCTAAATAGTGACACAAAACCCAAGGATCACTCCAAATAGTTACACAATCCCCAAGGATCATTCTAAATAGTGACAGAATCCCCAAGGATCACACTGAATAGAGACACAATCCCCAAGGATCACTCTAACTAGTGACACAATCCCCAAGGATCATTTTCAATAGTTACACAATCCCCAAGGATCACTCTAAATAGTGACACAATCCCCAAGGAACACTCTAAATAGTGACACAATTCCAAAGGGCCACTCTAAATAGTGATACAATCCCCAAGGATCACTCTAAATAGTGATACAATACCCAAGAATCACTCTAAAAAATGACACAACCCTCAAGGACCACATCCAAATTGTGACACAAACCCCAATGATCACTCTAAATAGTGACACAATCCCCAAGGATCACTCCAAATTGTGACACAATTCCCAAGGGTCACTCTAAATAGTGACACAATCCCCAAGGATCACTCTAAATAACGACACAATCCCCATGGATCACTCTAAATAGTGACACAATCCCCAAGGGTCACTCTAAATAGTGGCACAATCCACAAGGATCACTCCAAATAGTGACACAATTCCCAAGGGTCACTCTAAATAGTGACACAATCTACAAGTATCATTCTAAGTAGTGACACAATCCCCAAGGATCACTCTAAATAGTAACACAATCCCCAAGGATCACTCTAAATAGTGACACAATCCACAAGGATCACTCCAAATAGTGACACAATTCCCAAGGGTCACTCTAAATAGTGACACAATTCCCAAGGGTCACTCTTAATAGTGACACAATCCACAAGTATCATTCTAAATAGTGACACAATCCCCAAGGATCACTTTAAATAGTGACACAATCCCCAAGGATCACTCTAAATAGTGACACAATCCCGAACGATCACTCTAATTCGTGACAGAGTCAAGTCGTGCCTCACTAATTTGATAAAAATTTTTTAGGAGGTATCTAATTTTGTTGATGAAGTTCGGGCAGTTGATGTCATATGCATGGATTTTAGTAAGTCGTTTGATAAGGTCCCCCATGGGAGGTTTATGAAGAAAGTAAGGAGGTGTGGGATAGAGGGAAATTTTAGCCGATTGGATAGGTAACTGGCTGTCTGATCGAAGACAGAGGGTGATGGTGGATGGAAAATTTTCGGATTGGAGGCAGGTTGCTAGCGGAGTGCCGCAGGGATCAGTGTTTGGTCCTCTGCTCTTTGTGATTTTTATCAATGACTTAGAGGAGGGGGCTGAAGGGTGGATCACTAAATTTGCTGGTGACACCACGATTGGTGGAGTAGTGGATGAGGTGGAGGGCTGTTGTAGGCTGCAAAGAGACATAGATAGGATTTGGGCGGCACGGTAGCACAGTGGTTAGCACTGCTGCTTCACAGCTCCAGGGTCCTGGGTTCGATTCCCGGCTCGGGTCACTGTCTGTGTGGAGTTTGCACATTCTCCTCATGTCTGCGTGGGTTTCCTCCGGGTGCTCCGGTTTCCTCCCACAGTCCAAAGATGTGCAGGTTAGGTTGATTGGCCAGGTTAAAAATTGCCCCTTAGAGTCCTGGGATGCGGAGGTTAGAGGGATTAGCGGGTAAATATGTGGGGGTAGGGCCTGGGTGGGATTGTGGTCGGTGCAGACTCGATGGGCCGAATGGCCTCCTTCTGCACTGTAGGGTTTCTATGATTTCTATGATTTCGAAGGATTCAGAGCTGGGCTGAAAAATGGCAAATGGAGTTTAACCCTGATACATATGAGGTGATTCATTTTGGTAGGACAAAATTTAAATGTGGATTACAGGGTCAAAGGTAGGGTTCTGAAGACTGTGGAGGAACAGACAGATCGTGGGGTCCATATCCACAGATCTCTACAAGTTGCCACTCAAGTGGAGAGAGCTGTGAAGAACGCCTCGAGTGTGTTACCTTTTATTAACAGGGGGTTGGAGTTTAAGAGCCATGGGGTTATGCTGCAACTGCACAAGACCTTGGTGAGACCACATTTGGAATATTGTGTGCAGTTCTGGTCACCTCACTATAAGAAGGATGTGGAAGCGCTGGAAAGAGTGCAGAGGAGACTTTCCAGGATGCTGCCTGGTTTGGAGGGTAGGTCTTATGAGGAAAGGTTGCGGGAGCTAGGGCTGTTCTCTCTGGAGCGGAGGTGGCTGAGGGGAGACTTAATAGAGGTTGCTAAAATGATGAAGGGGATAGATAGAGTGAACGTTCAAAGACTATTTCCTCGGGTGGATGGAGCTATTACAAGGGGGGCTAACTATAGGGTTCGTGGTGGGAGATATAGGAAGGATATCAGAGGTAGGTTCTTTACGCAGTGAGTGGTTGGGGTGTGGAATGGACTGCCTGCTTTGATAGTGGAGTCAGACACTTTAGGAAAATTTAAGCGGTTATTGGATAGGCACATGGAGCACACCAGGATGATAGGGAGTGGGATAGCTTGATCTTGGTTTCAGATAAAGCTCGGCACAACATCGTGGGCCGAAGGGCCTGTTCTGTGCTGTACTGTTCCATGTTCTATGTTCTTAATAGTGACACAATCCCCAAGGATCACTCTAAATAGTGACACAATCCCCAAGGATCAATCTATACAGTAACACAATCTCGAAGGATCACTCTAAATAGTGATACAATCCCCAAGGATCACTGTAAACAGTAACAGAATCCTCAAGGATCACTGTAAATAGAACATAGAACCTAGAACAGTACAGCACAGAACAGGCCCTTCAGCCCACGATGTTGTGCCGAGCTTTATCTGAAACCAAGATCAAGCGATCCCACTCCCTATCATCCTGGTGTGCTCCATGTGCCTATCCAATAACCGCTTAAATGTCCCTAAAGTGTCTGACTCCACTATCTCTGCAGGCAGTCCATTCCACACCCCAACCACTCTCTGCGTTAAGAACCTACCTCTGATATCCTTCCTATATCTCCCACCATGGACCCTATAGTTATGCCCCCTTGTAATAGCTCCATCCACCCGAGGAAATAGTCTTTGAACGTTCACTCTATCTATCCCCTTCATCATTTTATAAACCTATATTAAGTCTCCCCTCAACTTCCTCAGCTCCAGAGAGAACAGCCCGTGCTCCCTCAACCTTTCCTCATCAGACCTACCCTCCAAACCAGGCAGCATCCTGGTAAATCTCCTTTGCACTTTTTCCAGCGGTTCCCCGTCCTTCTTTTCGTGAGGTGACCAGAACTGCACACAATATTCCAAATGTGGTCTCATCAAGGTCCTGTACAGTTACAGCATAACCCCACGGCTCTTAAACTCCAGCCCCCTGTTAATAAAAGCTAACACACTATCGGCCTTCTTCACTTGAGTGGCAACCTTTAGAGATCTGTGGATATGGACCCCAAGATCTCTCTGTTCCTCCACAGTCTTCAGAACCCTACCTTTGACCCTGTAATCCACATATAAATTAGTCCTACCAAAATGAATCACCTGACATTTATCAGGGTTAAACTCCATTTGCCATTTTTCAGACGAGCTTTGCATTATTTCTATGTCTATTTGCAGCCTACAACAGCCCTCCACCTCATCCGCGACTCCACCAATCTTGGTGTCATCAGCAAATTTACTGATCCACCCTTCAGCCCCCTCCAAGTCATTCATAATAATCACAAAGAGCAGAGGACAAAGCACTGATCCCTGAGGCACTCTGCTAGCAACCTGCCTCCAATCCGAAAATTTTCCATCCACCACCACCCTCTGTCTTCGATCAGACAGCCAGTTACCTATCCAATCGGCCAACTTTCCCTCTATTGCACACCTACTCCCTGTCATCATAAGCCGACCATAGGGGACCTTATCAAACGCCTTACTAAAATCCATGTATATGACGTCAACTGCACTACCTTCATCAACACACTTAGTTACCTCCTCAAAAAATTCAATCAAATTTGTGAGGCACGACTTGCCCTTCACGAATCCGTGCTGACTATCCCGGATTAATCCGCATCTTTCTAAGTGGTCGTAAATCCCATCCCTAAGGACCTTTTCCATCAATTTACCAACCACCGAAGTAAGACTAACCGGTCTATAATTACCAGGGTCATTCCTATTCCCTTTCTTAAACAGAGGAACAACATTCACCACTCTCCAGTCCTCTGGCACCATCCCCGTGGACAGCGAGGACCCAAAGATCAAAGCGAAAGGCTTTGCAATCTCATCCCGTGCCTCCCAAAGAATCCTAGGACATATTTCATCAGGCCCAGGGGACTTATCGACCTTCAGTTTATTCAAAACTGCCAGGACATCCTCCCTCCGAACATCTATTTCCTCCAGCCTATTAGCCTGTAACACCTTCTCTTCCTCAAAAACATGGCCCCTCTCCTAGGTGAACACTGACGAAAAGTATTCATTCATCACCAATCCTATCTCTACTGACTCCATACACAAGATCCCACGACTATCCTTGACCGGCGCTAACCTCACCCTGGTCATTCTTTTATTGCTCACATAAGAGTAAAAAGCCTTAGGGTTTTCCTTGATCCGACCCGCCAAAGACTTCTCATGTCCCCTCCTAGCTCTCCTAAGCCCCTTTTTCAGCTCATTCCTTGCTAACTTGTAACCCTCAATCGAGCCAACTGAACCTTGTTTCCTCATCCCTACATAAGCTTCCCTCTTCCTTTTCACAAGACATCCCACCTCTTTCGTGAACCATGGTTCCCTCACTCGGCCATTTCCTCCCTGCCTGACAGGGACATACCTATCATGGAAACACAGTATATGTTCCTTGAAAAAGAACAAAGAACAATGAACAAAGAACAGTACAGCACAGGAAACAGGCCCTTCGGCCCTCCAAGCCTGTGCCGCTCCTTGGTCCAACTAGGCCAATCGTTTGTATCCCTCCATTCCCAGGCTGCTCTTGTGACTATCCAGGTAAGTCTTAAACGATGTCAGCGTGCCTGCCTCCACCACCCTACTTGGCAGCGCATTCCAGGCCCCCACCACCCTCTGTGTAAAAAACGTCCCTCTGATATCTGAGTTATACTTCGCCCCTCTCACCTTGAGCCCGTCACCTCTGACATGGGAAAAAGCTTCCCACTGTTCACCCTATCTATACCCTTCATAATCTTGTACACCTCTATTAGATCTCCCCTCATTCTCCGTCTTTCCAAGGAGAACAACCCCAGTCTACCCAATCTCTCCTCATAGCTAAGACCCTCCATACCAGGCAACATCCTGGTAAACCTTCTCCGCACTCTCTCTAACGCCTCCACGTCCTTCTGGTAGTGCGGCGACCAGAACTGGACGCAGTACTCCAAATGTGGCCTAACCAGCGTTCTATACAGCTGCATCATCAGACTCCAGCTTTTATACTCTATACCCCGTCCTATAAAGGCAAGCATACCATATGCCTTCTTCACCACCTTCTCCATCTGTGTTGCCACCTTCAAGGATTTGTAGACTTGCACACCTAGGTCCCTTTGTGTTTCTATACTCCTGATGACTCTGCCATTTATTGTATAACTCCTCCCTACATTATTTCTTCCAAAATGCATCACTTCGCATTTATCCGGATTAAACTCCATCTGCCACCTCTCCGCCCAATTTTCCAGCCTATCTATATCCTGCTGTATTTCCCGACAATGCTCTTCGCTATCCGCAATTCCAGCCATCTTTGTGTCATCCGCAAACTTGCTGATTACACCAGTTACACCTTCTTCCAAATCATTTATGTATATCACAAATAGCAGAGGCCCCAGTACAGAGCCCTGCGGAACACCACTGGTCACAGACCTCCAGCCGGAAAAAGACCCTTCGACCACTACCCTCTGTCTCCTACGGCCAAGCCAGTTCTCCACCCATCTAGCCACTTCTCCTTGTATCCCATGAGCCTTAACCTTCTTAACCAACCTGCCATGTGGGACTTTGTCAAATGCCTTACTGAAATCCATATAGACGACATCCGTTTTTGTCACTTCCTCAAAAAACTCCACCAAATTTGGAGGCACGACTTCCCTCTTACAAAACCATGCTGTCTGTCACTAATGAGATTGTTCCGTTCTAAATGCACATACATCCTGTCTCTAAGAATCCTCTCCTACCACGGACGTCAAGCTCACCGACCTATAATTTCCTGGGTTATCCCTGCTACCCTTCTTAAACAACGGGACCACATTCGCTATCCTCCAATCCTCAGAGACCTCACCCGTGTCCAAAGAAGCGACAAAGATTTCCGTCAGAGGCCCAGCAATTTCATCTCTCGTCTCCCTGAGCAGTCGAGGATAGATACCATCAGGCCCTGGGGCTTTGTCAGTTTTAATGTTCCCTTAAAAACCTAACACTTCCTCTCTTGTAATGGAGATTTTCTCTAACGGGTCAACACCTCCCTCCGAGACACTCCCGGTTAACTCGCCCCTCTCCTTCGTGAATGCCGATGCAAAGTATTCATTTAGGATCTCCCCTATTCCCTTGGGTTCTAAGCATAATTCCCCTCCTTTGTCCCTGAGAGGTCCGATTTTCTCCCTGACAACTCTTTTGTTCCGAACGTATGAATAGAATGCCTTAGGATTCTCCTTAATCCTGCCTGCCAAGAACATCTCGTGACCTCTTTTTGCCCTTCTAACTTCCCGTTTTAGTTCTTTCCTACTCTCTCTGTATTCCTCCAGAGCTCCATCTGTTTTCAGTTGCCTGGACTTAACGTATGCCTCCCTTTTCATTTTAATCAGATCCTCAATTTCCCTGGTTATCCACGGCTCTCGAATCCTACCTTTCCTATCTTTCCTTTTTACAGGCACATGCCTATCCTGCAGCCTTATCAATAGTTCCTTAAAAGACTCCCTCTTGCCAGACGCGGACTTACCCTCGAACATCCTCTCCCAGGAAAAGTTCCACTTTTCATCCGTGCCTTTCCCTGACAGTTTCTGTTCCCAACTTATGCCCCCTAATTCTTGCCTAATCGCATCATAATTACCTCTCCCCCAATTGTAAACCTTGCCCTGCCATACGGCCCTATCCCTCTCCATTGCAATAACAAAAGACACCGAATTGTGGTCACTATCTCCAAAGTATTCTCCCACAACCAAATCTAACACTTGGACCGGTTCATTTCCCATTACCAAATCCAATGTGGCCTCACCTCTTGTCGGCCTGTCCACATATTGTGTCAGGAAACCCTCCTGCACACACTGCACAAAAACTGCCCCATCTGAACTATTTGACCTACAAAGGTTCCAATCAATATTTGGAAAGTTAAAGTCCCCCATGACAACTACCCTGTGACCCCCACACATATCCACAATCTGCTTAGCAATTTCTTCCTCCACATCTCTATTACTATTTGGGGGCCTATAGGAAACTCCTAACAACGTGACCGCTCCTTTCCTATTTCTAACTTCAGCCCATATTACCTCAGTGTGCAGATCCCCCTCGAACTGCCTTTCCGCAGCCGTTAAACTATCCTTGATTAACAATGCCACTCCTCCACCTCTTTTACCAGCTTCCCTACACTTGCTGAAACATCTATAACCCGGAACGTCCCACAACCATTCATGTCCTTGTTCTACCCACGTCTCCGTAATGGCCACAACATCGTAGTCCCAAGTAGCAATCCACGCCCCAAGTTCATCCACCTTGTTCCGGATGCTCCTTGCATTGAAGTAGACACACTTCAACCCACCTTCCTGTCTACCGGTACCCACCCTTGACCCTGATACTTTCCCCAATACCTCACCACCCTCAACACTGACTTCTGGACGACAACTCCTTTTCCCACTCCCCTGACAAATTAGTTTAAACCCCCCTGAAGAGCCGTATCAAATTTCCCTCCAAGGATATTGGTGCCCCTCTGGTTCAGGTGCACCCCGTCCTGTTTGTAGAGGTCCCATCTTCCCCAGAATGTGTTCCAATTATCCACGTATCTGAAACCCTCCCTCCTACACCATCCCTGTAACCACATGTTTCACTGCACTCTCTCCCTGTTCCTCAACTCGCTATCACGTGGCACCGGTAATGTACCAGAGATGACCACATGTTTTCTCTTGGCTCTCAGCTTCCAGCCCAGCTCCCGAAATTCCTGTTTTAAATCCCCGTTCCTTCTCTTACCTATGTTGTTGGTACCAATTTGTACCACGACTTGTGACTGTTTCCCCTCCCCCTTAAGATCCCTGAGACGTCACGGACCTTGGCATCCGGTAGGCAACATACCATCCGTGAGTCTCTTTTGCTGCCACAGAACCTCCTATCTATCCCTCTAACTAACGAGTCCCCAATAACTATTGCCCTCCCGCTCTACTCCTTACCCTCCCGAGCCACAGAGATGGACACAGTGCTGGAGATCCTCTCACTGCGGCTCACCACTGGTATGTCATCCCCTCAACCGTATCCAAAGCGGAATACTTGTTGCTAAGGGGAACGACCACAGGGGATCCCTGCACGGACTGCATCCTCCCAGCCCCTCTCACCGTCACCCATCTATTTTCATTCCTCGGAGTAACTGTATCCCTAAACATTCTGTCTGTGGCCACCTCTGCGTCCCTAATGATCCTAAATTCATCCAACTCCAGCTCCAGTTCCCTAACACGGTTTTGGAGGAGCTGCAGATGGGTGCACTTCCCACAGGTGTAATCAGCAGGGACACTGTCGTCGTCCCTCACCTCAAACATAGTGCAAGAGGAACATAGCACTGCCTGCACACCCATCCCCTCTAGATACCTTGCCAGTACCAGGTAGAAACAGCAAAAATGAATTAACCTCACCCCTGCTCGCTCTGTGCCCCGAAGCCCTGTGAGCCAAAGCCCTTATAGCTCACACTCTGCTTCCACACACGCCCTGTGAGCCAATGCCCTCAGGGTTACGAGATGAGAGACACATCAAATGAGCCATGATCTTATGGACTGGATGACCAGGCTCGAGGGGCTGAATGATCTCCTGCAGGGACGTACGCTTGTCCTCCCCCTGCCCCCCTTCGCCCACCCCCACGACTGTCCTTCCAAGTGAATGTTTGATGGATGAGTGCAGGGGTAGAATCCTGTGTCTAATTGGTGCTGTATCTGACCTGAGAGAGATGTATAAACACAATGTCGAGTGAGGTGCATTCTGTATGCAATCGCTCATTCCACACAACCCCTCACTCCCAGCCCCCAAACATCAACACCAATCTGCTTATCACTACCTACACAATTACATCACTAAATTCATTTTATTATCAATATATATCCAGGGAGATGCCTGACCCCAGTCCCACTGTCATTACCCACCAGGTGCATCACCGACTTCATTCTTATTATCCACAGACAAACCAATGCACCACTCACCTCACTCTCGCTGCTTAGTCCTTGTAACCTCCACATTACAATATCGATTAAGGACAACACAGCAAAAGTGTAACACAAACTGTCTCAAACACTGTCTGACACACATCTACTATCTTTATTTTAAATCCCGTCGGGTACTTGTCATCATATGACACAGGTTGAAGGTGTGTGGGGGAAAGTTTAGAGGAGATGTGCGATGCAGGTTTTTTACACAGAGGGTGGTGAATGTCTGGAACGCGCTGCCCGGGGAGGGGGTGGGAGCAGGTACAATAGCGGCATTTAAGGGGCAACTAGACAAGTACATGGATAGGATGGGAATGGAAGGATACGGACTCTGTATTGAACCGGTTGAAATAGCAGAGGTACTCAATCAATACTTTGCTTCAGTATTCACAGTGGAAAAGGATCTTGGTCGTTGCAGTGCAGACTTGCAGTGGACTGAGAAGATTGAGCATGTGGGCATTAGGAAAGAGGATGTGTTGGAGCTGTTGAAAAGCACCAAGTCAGATAAATCACCGGGACCGGATGGGAGGTACCCCAGGTTACTGTGGGAGGCGAGGGAAGAGATTGCTGATCCTCTGGCAATTCTCTTTGCGTCGTCATTGGAGACAGGAGAGGTTCCGGAGGATTGGAGGATGGCGGATGTGGTTCCGTTATTCAAGAAAGGGAAAAGAGATAGCCCAGGAAATTATAGACCGGAGAGTCCAACCTCAGTGGTAGGTACGTTGATGGAGAAGATCCTGAGAGGCAGGATTTTTGAACATTTGGAAAGGAATAGCATGATCAGAAGTAGCCAGCACGGCTTTGTCCGAGGCAGATCATGCCTTACGAGTCTGATTGAGTTTTTTGAAGATGTGACTAGACCCTTAGACGGGGAAGAGGGGTAGATGTGGTTTATGTAGATTTCAGTAAGGCGTTTGATAAGGTGCCCAATGCAAGGGTTATGGAGAAAGTGAAGGGGCATGGGATAGAAGGGGACGTTGCTTTGTGGATTCAGTCCTGGCTTGCCCACAGAAGGCAAAGAGTGGTTGTAGTTGGGTCTTTTTCAGAGTGGAGGTCGCTCATCAGTGGGGTGCCCCAGGGATCTGTTCTGGGACCCTTGCTCTTTGTGATTTTTATAAATGACCTGAATGAGGAAGTGGAAGGATGGGTTGGCAAGTTTTATGATGACACAAAATTTGGAGGTGTTGTCGATAGTGTAGAGGGATGTCAGCAGTTGCAATGAGACATAGATAAGATGCAAGAGTGGGTGGAGAAGTGGCAGATAGACTTCAACCCAGATAAGTGTGTGATGGTTCATTTTGGCAGGTCGAATAGGATGGAAGAATATAATATTGAGGGTAAGAAGCTTGGCAGTGTGGAAGAACAGAGGGATCTTGTGGTCTGGGTTCATAGGATGCTCAAAGCGGCTTCGCAGGTAGAGGCTGTGGTTAAGAAGGCGTATGGAATACTGGCCTTCATCAATAGAGGAATTGAGTTCGGAAATCGGGAGATAATGCTGCAGCTGTATAGGATCCTGGTCAGACCCCACCTGGAGGACTGTGCCCAGTTCTGGTCGCCTCATTACAGAAAGGATGTGGAAGCCATAGAACTGGTGCAGAGGAGATTTACGAGGATGTTGCTGGGATTAAGTGGTCTGCCTTTTGAGGATAGCTTGAGAGAGCTAGGTCTATTCTCCTTGGAGAGGCGAAGGATGAGAGGTGACCAGATAGAGGTGTATAAGATGTTGAGAGGTATTGACAGAGTGGATTCTCAGAGGCTTTTACCCAGGGCTGAAATGGTTGTCACGAGAGGCCACAGGTTTAGGGTGCTGGGCGTAGGTACAGAGGAGATGTTAGGGGTAAGTCTTTCACTCAGAGGGTGGTGGGTGCGTGGAATCGACTGCCGGTAGTGGTGGTGGAAGCGGATTCGATTGATTCTTTTAAGAGGCTTTTGGATAGGTTCATGGAGGTTACTGAGATAGAGGGTTATAGATGAGCCTAGAAGGTAAGGAAATCGTTCGGCGCAACTTGTGGGCCGAAGGGCCTGTTTGTGCTGTCGCTTTTCTATGTTCTCTGTTCTAAGGAAACGTAAGAGTGCAGAATGTAGTGTTACAGTCATAGCTAGGGTGCCTAGAAAGATCAACTTGATGCAAGTTAAGTCCATTCAAAGGTCTGATGGCAGCAGGGAAGAAACTGTTGTTGTGTCGGTTGGTACGTGAGATCAGACTTTTGTATATTTTTCCTGATGAAGAAAGTGGAAGAGAGAATGTCCGGGGTGCGTGGGGTCCTGAATTATGGTGGCTGCTTTGCCGAGGCAGCGGGAAGTGTAGACAGAGTCAATGGATGTGTGGCTGGTTTGAGTGATGGATTGGGCTACATTCATGACCTTTTGTAGTTTCTTGCAGTCTTGGGCAGAGCAGGAGTCATACCAAGCTGTGATACAGCCCGAAAGAATGCTTTCTATGGTTCATCTGTAAACGTTGGTGAGAATCATAGCTGACATTCCAAATGTCCTTAGTCTTCTGAGAATGTAGAGGCGTTGGTGGGCTTTCCTAACTATATTGTTGGCACGGGGGAACCAGGACATGTCTGATAGTGATCTGGACACCTAAAAACATGAAGCTCTCGACCCTTTCTCCTTCGATGGATGGATGTCAGAGCCAGCAGAACGTCACCATTAAGGCATGCTGCTTGGTTTTTCTTTGGGACTGGGATGATGGTCGTCTTCTTGAAGCAGATAGGGAACTCAGATTGTTGTAAAGAAAGCTGAAGATGATTGTAAATACCCCCGCCAGCTGATCCGCGCAGTGTGTGAGTGTTCGTCCGTGTACCTCATCCGGGCCAGTCGCTGTCCATGGGTTGACTTTCGAGTCGGCTGTTCTGACATCTGCAATTGTGAGCTCAGATACAGCTGCATCCGAGGCTTCTGGGGTGGAGGGCATGCTCATGCTGACCTCATGCTCAACACGGACATAGTGTGCATTGAACTGATTAGAAATGGGTTTGGTGAAGCCAGCGATTTTACACACCTTCATCTTGGAGCCTGCTATGTCTTGCAGACCTTGGCATAGTCGGTGGGGGTCCGTCTGGCTATCATGGGGCACTAGGTTGGTCTGAAACTGTTTTTTTGCATCTTTGATGGATCTGTGTAGATCATATCTGGCTGTCTTGTAGAGGTCAGGGTCGTCTAACTTGAATGCCTCAGACATGGACTTCAGAAAGCAGTGGATATCCCTGATCATCCATGGTTTCCGGTTGGGAAACACACGCAATATCTTCTTGGGCAGAGAGTCTCCTACACACTTCCTAATGATGTCAGTTACTGTAGTGGCGTACTCGCTCAGGTTGTTCGTGG
The DNA here is from genome assembly GCF_964213995.1 of Mustelus asterias. Classification (NCBI taxonomy): domain Eukaryota; kingdom Metazoa; phylum Chordata; class Chondrichthyes; order Carcharhiniformes; family Triakidae; genus Mustelus; species Mustelus asterias. The sequence goes on from NW_027590109.1 coordinate 1,443,088, forward strand.
AGTTTTTAAATACTGACCAGTCCACTGACTCTAAGCAGTCACGTAGGAGATCTTTCGATTCCACAGACCAACATTGCATGACATTATTGAATGGATCATCCCGCTTTAGCCTTTGTGCGTCAGCCTGTCGCAGGAGCACAGTCTTAGAACATAGAACAGTACAGCACAGAACAGGCCCTTCGGCCCACGATGTTGTGCCGAGCTTTATCTGAAACCAAGATCAAGCTATCCCACTCCCTATCATCCTGGTGTGCTCCATGTGCCTATCCAATAACCGCTTAAATGTTTCTAAAGTGTCTGACTCCACTATCACTGCAGGCAGTCCATTCCACACCCCAACCACTCTCTGCGTAAAGAACCTACCTCTGATATCCGTCCAGTATCTCCCACCACGAACCCTATAGTTATGCCCCCTTGTAATAGCTCCATCCACCCGAGGAAATAGTCTTTGAACGTTCACTCTATCTATCCCCTTCATCATTTTATACACCTCTATTAAGTCTCCCCTCAGCCTCCTCCGCTCCAGAGAGAATAGCCCTAGCTCCCTCAACCTTTCCTCATATGACCTACCCTCCAAACCAGGCAGCATCCTGGTAAATCTCCTCTGCACTCCTTCCAGCGCTTCCACATCCTTCCTAAAGTGAGGTGACCAGAACTGCACACAATATTCCAAATGTGGTCTCACCAAGGTCCTGTCCAGTTGCAGCATAACCCCACGGCTCTTAAACTCCAACCCCCTGTTAATAAAAGCTAACACACTACAGGCCTTCTTCACAGCTCTATCCACTTGAGTGGCAACCTTTAGAGATCTGTTGATATGGACCCCAAGATCTCTCTGTTCCTCCACAGTCTTCAGAACCCTACCTTTGAACCTGTAATCCACATTTAAATTAGTCCTACCAAAATGAATCACCTCACATTTATCAGGGTTAAACTCACATTTATCAGGGTTGGCACCATCCCCGTGGACAGCGAGGACCCAAAGATCAACGCCAAAGGCTCTGCAATCTCATCCCTTGCCTCCCAAAGAATCCTAGGATACATTTCATCAGGCCCAGGGGACTTATCGACCTTCAGTTTATTCAAAACTGCCAAGACATCCTCCCTCCGAACATCTATTTCCTCCAGCCTATTAGCCTGTAACACCTTCTCTTCCTCAAAAACATGGCCCCTCTCCTTGGTGAACACTGAAGAAAAGTATTCATTCATCACCTCGCCTATCTCTACTGACTCCATTCACAAGTTCCCACTACTGTCCTTGACCGGCCCTAACCTCACCCTGGTCATTCTTTTATTCCTCACATAAGAGTAAAAAGCCTTGGGGTTTTCCTTGATCCGACCCGCCAAGGACTTCTCATGTCCCCTCCTAGCTCTCCTAAGCCCCTTTTTCAGCTCATTCCTTGCTAACTTGTAACCCTCAATCGAGCCATCTGAACCTTGTTTCCTCATCCCGACATTAGCTTCCCTCTTCCTTTTCACAAGACATTCCACCTCTTTTGTGAACCATGGTTCCCTTACTCGGCCATTTCCTCCCTGCCTGACAGGAACATACCTATCAAGGACATCCAGTATTTGTTCCTTGAAAAAATTCCACTTTTCATTAGTTCCTTTCTCTGACAGTTTCTGTTCCCAACTTATGCCCCCTAATTCTTGCCTAATCGCATCATAATTACCCCTCCCCCAATTGTAAACCTTGCCCTGCCGTACGGCCCTATCCCTCTCCATTGCAATAACAAAAGACACCGAATTGTGGTCACTATCTCCAAATTGCTCTCCCACAAAAAATCTAACACTTGGCCCGGTTCATTTCCCAGTACCAAATCCAATGTGGCCTCACCTCTAGTCGGCCCATCCACATATTGTGTGTCTTGTGGTCTGATTTGTCTAACTCTCTCTGACCCCAGTTGTGTCTTTCCTGATGCAGACGCTCAAAGAACAAAGGCAAAGAAATGGACAGCACAGGAATAAGCCCTTCGACCCTCTCCAAACCTGTGCTGATCATGGTGCCCTATTTTAAAATAAAACCTGCTGCGCTTACTCGGTCAGTATCCCTCTTACCTCCTATTAATGCATCAATCCAGATGCCTCTTAAAAGTTGCTAATGTGCCTGATTCCACCACCTCCCCTGTCAGCGCATTCCAGGCACCGACACTCTCTGTGTGGAAAACATCCCCCGCACATCTCCCTTAATATTTCATCCTGCCATCTTGAACCTGTGCCTCCTTGTAACTGAACCTTCCACCCTCGGAGAAAACCCTCTGACTATCCACCTTGTCTGTGCCTCCCACAATTTTGTAGACCTCTATCAGGTCTCCCCTCAGCCTTGATCTTTCCAGTGAAAACAATCCTGATTTATTCAACCTCTCCTCACAGCCAGCGGAGCTGACTTCTCTCTCAGTTAAGTTACTGTTATAAACACCATTCCTCTCACAATAACTGCTTCCCCCATCATCACGCCCTCACTCCCGCCCCATCTATCCTTCTGTCTTCCTCTGTTTCACATTCACTCGCTCAGTGTCTTCCTCTCTCACTCTTATCCATTCATTTTCCCAGCCTCGCACCCTTTCTAGATTCAGCCCATCCCACAAGCCATCCCTCTCTCTCGTGTTCATCTCTCTCCTTCCACATCTGGGCACGTTTCTGAACACTGTATCAGATGTGGGTCCAGTGTCATTTGGAGCCTGTGCATTGCTGGTCACAGTTAAATCTGTTATTTTACTGCTCTAAGAGGTGATGTGATTGTATCTGCTGCAGGGCCTGAATTTTTTGAGATGTCCCATTGTTTCTGAATATTTTCTCAGTTTGAGAAGCTGCAGTCGATTTCGGGATAAAAACAAATTTCTTTGCAGACTAAATAGTTCGAAATTATTGATCAACAAAATTTTGAAATTGATGCTAAACTCTAACCCACTGAAATCACATCACAGAATGTCCACAGTTAAAGATCACACAGAGAGACACGGTAACAATTGGGACTCAATGACTGAAATGTCACAGTCCAGTGACAGATATCACTGAAACTATCTGAGATCTGGAGGTGGGACTGATGGTGTTTGAGTGGACAGCATCTTTCCACTTGTTATTAGTTGATAAATGTGATCAACAGAATCCAGTGTTTGGAAAGAAGTCAATACTAAAAATAAATATTTTTCATCACTGAACTCAATGTCGTAATCTGTTTGTTCATATATTTTAAAAAAACTTCAAACCAGGTTTCTGCCACAATGTCCCTAAGGTGACTTGACAGTGTATAAATTAAAGGCTTTGGGAATATTTCACATCAGATGTTAAAGTCAGAGAGACTGCCAGCAGCTCGAAGGGACACATCACTTCACACTGAAAATTATGATTCCAATTCGAATAGCTGAGAAAATATTCTACCCAATCATCGCCATTATTGGTGTTCCCGGTGAGTGACTCTAACCATTGAGGTTGTGTAAATCTGTGTGTGAACGGCTCTCTGATTCTAAACTCTGACTGAAAATGCTCCATGCTGATCTCGTGGTCACTGTTATAAAGACACCAGGTCAACGATGTAATTTACTTCAATCAAATGGCTTGAAATATCTCTGTGGTTTTAATCCTTTTCATCAACTGACAATGAGCCTCTGTATGTTATTCACGGGCTCACTGCTCAATGAAGTTAATGTTTTGAGGAGTGAACTACTCAATCTTATCTATTGTAAGATTGGACCTCAGTGAAGGTGATCTCTCTGAAATAATGTTCAGTGGGAGTAAGAATATCATGGAAATTTGAGTGTGGGTCACTAACCAGAGTGGAATACCTGACACCAGTGAACAAGTATTGCAGGGTATATTTGTCAGTGTAAAACTGTACTGATTGTGGTTCTTTCACCTGAGTGGAATATCTGATCGAAGTCTCCATTAATATCTGGCACCATCTGTCCAAGTAGAATTGTATTGTGTTTCGGAAAAGAATTGCAATGAAATAAGTTGTTTCAATGTTAAATATATCCTATTTTAATTTGGTGAGTGAGATGTCCATTCTGTGGAGCTGCCTCAGTCTTTTATCTTTGGAATATGTTGAAAACAGGAAGATTTTGGCTTTGTTTGGTGGTCAGTGGATGATGTGAAATTTCTCCATACCTCGGCTTTGTATTGAAAAGAAAGAGGTTTCAGCGATTTCCTGATATTTAAACAAACCAATTACAAACCGTGCAGTATTCAGTGATTGTCAAACATTTTGTGAATTGTTCACATTTCCATTGATCTATAAATGAACTCCAGTGGTTTTTTTTCTGGGTTGTTGTGGTTCTGTCTAAACTGTGTTGCTTCTGAAAGCGATTTGTGAATCTGATCACCTGAAGCCCTGAACTCCTCGAAAACATTCAGATACTTGATTTCGACAGAGTGATTGGGAAACATATTGTTCTGATCAGAATGAAGAACCTGACACTGAGCTGTGGTGAAATTAATTTCCAATTCCAATACCCAATTTGCAAGTTTATAATTTATTATTAACGTGTTATTGTATTTACATAGAACAGAGAACATAGAACAGTACAGCACAGAACAGGCCCTTCGGCCCACGATGTTGTGCCGAGCTTTATCTGAAACCAAGGTCAAGCCTTCCCACTCCCTGTCATCCTGGTGTGCTCCATGTGCCTATCCAATAACCGCTTAAATGTTTCTAAAGTGTCTGACTCCACTATCACTGCAGGCAGTCCATTCCACACCCCAACCACTCTCTGCGTAAAGAACCTACCTCTGATATCCTTCCTGTATCTCCCACCACGAACCCTATAGTTATGCCCCCTTGTAATAGCTCCATCCACCCGAGGAAATAGTCTTTGAACGTTCACTCTATCTATCCCCTTCATCATTTTATAAACCTCTATTAAGTCTCCCCTCAGCCTCCTACGCTCCAGAGAGAACTGCCCACGCTCCCTCAACCTTTCCTCATAATCCTACCCTCCAAACCAGGCAGCATCCTGGTAAATCTCCTCTGCACTCTTTCCAGCGCTTCCACATCCTTTTTATAGTGAGGTGACCAGAACTGCACACAATATTCCAAATGTGGTCTCACCAAGGTCTTGTGCAGTTTCAGCATAACCCCACGGCTCTTAAACTCCAACCCCCTGTTAATAAAAGCTAACACACTATAGGCCTTCTTCACAGCTCTATCCACTTGAGTGGCAACCTTTCGAGATCCGTGGATATGAACCCCAAGATCTCTCTGTCCCTCCACAGTCTTCAGAACCCTACCTTTGACCCTGTAATCCACGTTTAAATTAGTCCTACCAAAATGAATCACCTCACATTTATCAGGGTTTACCTCCATTTGCCATTTTTCAGCCCAGCTTTGCATCCTATCTATGTCTCTTTGCAGCCTACAACAGCCCTCCACCTCATCCACTACTCCACCAATCTTGGTGTCATCAGCAAATTTACTGATCACCGTTCAGCCCCCTCCTGGGGGATAGATAGAGTGAACGTTCAAAGACTATTTCCTCGGGTGGATGGAGCTATTACAAGGGGGCATAACTATAGTGTTCGTGGTGGGAGATACAGGAAGGATATCAGAGGTAGGTTCTTTACGCAGAGAGTGGTTGGGGTGTGGAATGGACTGCCTGCAGTGATAGTGGAGTCAGACACTTTAGAAACATTTAAGCGGTTATTGGATAGGCACATGGAGCACACCAGGATGATAGGGAGTGGGATAGCTTGATCTTGGTTTCAGATAAAGCTCGGCACAACATCGTGGGCCGAAGGGCCTGTTCTGTGCTGTACTGTTCTATGTTCTATGTTCTATGTCCTCTAAGTCATGAATAACTATGACAAAGAGCAGAGGACCAAGCACTGATCCCTGCGGCACTCCGCTAGCAACCTGCCTCCAATCCGAAAATTTTCCACCACCACCACCCTCTGTCTTCGATCAGACAGCCAGTTACCTATCCAGTTACCTATCCAGTTACCAATTTAGGTGTATTCTTCCACTCTGCTCATTCTCATTCTCAGTTTGGATTGGTTGGTACATTTTGGAACTATAATTTTGCTTCCCTATTCCATATTGTTGATGTAAATTCATGAGGGGAAAGTCGTGCTTGACGAACATGTTGGATTTTTATGAAGATGTGACGAGGGCGGTTGATGGAGGAGAACCGGTGGATGCGGTGTTTTTGGATTTCCAAAAGGCGTTTGATAAGGTGCCCCATAAAAGGCTGCTGAAGAAGATTAGGGCACACGGAGTTGGGGGTAGTGTGTTAAAGTGGATTGGGGACTGGCTATCCGACAGGAAGCAAAGAGTCGGAATAAATGGGTGTTTTACTGGTTGGAGGAAGGTAACTAGTGGCGTGCCGCAGGGATCGGTACTCGGGCCGCAACTGTTTACCATTTATATAGATGATCTGGAGGAGGGGACGGAGTGTAGGGTAACGAAGTTTGCAGACGACACAAAGATAAGTGGAAAAGTGAATCGTGTGGAGGACGGAGAAGATCTGCAGAGAGATTTGGACAGGCTGAGTGAGTGGGCGAGGATATGGCAAATGGAGTATAACGTTGAGAAATGCGAGGTTATACACTTTGGAGGAAATAATAACAAATGGGATTACTATCTCAATGGAAACAAATTAAAACATGCTACCGTGCAAAGGGACCTGGGGGTCCTTGTGCATGAGACGCAAAAGCCCAGTCTGCAGGTACAACAGGTGATCAAGAAGGCAAATGGGATGTTGGCCTATATTGCGAGGGGGATAGAATATAAAAGCAGGGATGTCTTGATGCACCTGTACAGGGCATTTGTGAGGCCGCAGCTGGAATACTGTGTGCAGTATTGGTCCCCTTATATGAGGAAGGATATATTGGCATTGGAGGGAGTGCAGAGAAGGTTCACCAGGTTGATACCGGAGATGAGGGGTTTGGATTATGAGGAGAGGCTGAGGAGATTGGGTTTGTACTCGTTGGAGTTTAGAAGGATGAGGGGGGATCTTATGGAGACTTATAAGATAATGCGGGGGCTGGATAGGGTGGAGGCGGAGAGATTCTTTCCACTTAGTAAGGAAGTTAAAACTAGAGGACACAGCCTCAAAATAAAGGGGGGTCGGTTTAAGACAGAGTTGAGGAGGAACTTCTTCTCCCAGAGGGTGGTGAATCTCTGGAATTCTCTGCCCACTGAGGTGGTGGAGGCTACCTCGCTGAATATGTTTAAAGCGCGGATGGATGGATTCCTGATCGGTAAGGGAATTAAGGGTTATGGGGATCAGGCGGGTAAGTGGTACTGATCCACGTCAGATCAGCCATGATCTTATTGAATGGCGGGGCAGGCTCGAGGGGATAGATGGCCTACTCCTGCTCCTATTTCTTATGTTCTTATGTTCTTATGTTCTTAAATGGTGAAGGACAGTGATCCCAGCGCTGATCCTCGTGGAAAACCACTTCCCGCCTTCCAGCAGTCAGAGTAAATCCCTTTAACTCCCACTGCCTGTGTTGTGTCTTTGTAACCAGCTTCTAGTCATTCTGCTGCTGGTCCTCTAACTCCACTTGCTCTGAGTTTACTGAAGTCTGTTAACTTACTGAAGGTATCTAGAAACGCCATGTGTCGGACATCGACCAGATTATTCCTGATAATTGCTAAAATTATTCAATGAAATCTGTCAAGAATGATCTTAATTTTGAAACATGTGCTGAATGCTCTTTATCACAGCCTGTGTTACTTGATGTATTTTTTTTTACTCTTTTGAAGTTAGTTCGTTTATTTTTATATGTTGAGGTTGTGACTGGACAACTGCTCTTTGGATTTTTAAAAATTTAATTTCTGTTTAAACTTAAGAAAGAACATAAACCTTCTATTGTTTTCCGTTCCAGTGGGTAACTTCTGATGATCAGCTGCTTAAGAAGGCAGACATGACAATTTTCTTTATTAGCTGATGTATCGAAGAAAGGAGCAGGGAAGTGATGATGGAGATGTATGAAACACTCATTTGTCTTCAGCTCGAGGACTGTGAGGAGTTCTGGGGGCCTCACTAGACGGAGGATGTGATTGCTCTGGAAGGAACGCAAAGGAGATTCACCAGGATGTTGCCTGGGCAGCAGTGTTTCTGCAGTGAAGACAGGCTGGTTAGGCTGGGGTTGCTTTCCACAGAACAGTGAAGGCGGAGTGCGGACATCATTGAGGTGTTCAAAATTATGAGGGACAAAGATAGGATAGTTAAGAAGAAACTTCTTCCCCTGAGCAGAGGGGTCAATGTCCAAGGTGTGTAGACTAAGGTCAGCAGCAGGAGGGTTAGAGGGTTTCTGAGGAAAATAAAATGTTCCTGTGTCATTTCAGAAATGCTGCTGGTCATCCTGCACAGCAAGATCCCACAATCACACTGCAATGTGAGAGCCGCCAGATTTAAAACACAATTGTCGGTGTGAATTGGTGAAAATCTAAAACACGTCATCACAGATTCACCCTCAGTAACACAATCACTGTTTACAAATCCATCCTTTTGCGAGGAGCAAGGGATTGATTAAGGGAAGAAAAATAGAGTATGAAAGTAATCTACCGTGGAACATGACAACTGACTTCAAAAAATATCTATCGGTATGTAAAGAGACACAGATTGACAAACTAGGACCTTTGCAGTCAGAAATGGGAGATACTCTAACGGGGGACAAAGTAATAGCTGAGGAAATAAATTGAAGATTGCTTCGATCTTCAGAAAGGAAGACATGAATAATGTGCCAAAAGTTCTGAGAGGAACAAGTTTTAGAGAGAAGCTGAAGGAAATTTGAATTTGCAGAGAAATGCTTTTGGGGAAAATGATGGGATTGAAGGTGGATAAATCTCCAGGTCCTGATAACCTTCATCCCAGAGTACTTAAGGAAGTCTTCCTGGGAATAGCAGATCCAATGGTGGTTCTTTTCCAATTTTATTGGACTCTGGGCTGATTCCTACAGATTGGAGGGTAGCTAATGCAAGCCCGGTATTCAGACGGGACTGGAGAGAGAGAACAGTGAACTATAGACCAGTGAGCCTAACGTCGGTGCTGGGGAAGTTGCAAGAGTCAAATTTCAAGGATTTGATAACTCGGCATTTGGAATGCAGTGCCATAATCAGACAAAGGCAGCATGGATTTACTAAAGGGAAATCATGATTGGAATATATTGGAATTGTTTGAGGGTGGAACCGGGAGAGTTGACCGAGGGGAACCAGTGGATGTGGTTTATTTAGTCTTCCAGAAGGGTTACTGAATGCATCATCTCCAAATTTGCAGATGGTACAAAGCAGGGTGGGAGGGTGAGCTGTGAGGAGGGTGCAGAGAATATTCAGCGTGATTTGGACAGTCTGAGGGTGTGGTCATACGCATGGCAGATGCAGTTTAATGTGGATCACTGTGAGGATATCGACTCTGGTAGGAATATTAGGAAGACAAGTTATTATTGAATGGGTGTAAATTGAGGGAGGTGGATTCTCATCAAAACCTTGGTCTCCTCGTGCATCATTCACTGCACGGAACCAGGCAGGTACAGCAGGCAGGAATGGAGCTAAATGGTCTGTAAGCTTTCATAGCGACATGATTCCTATTGAGGGATAGGGATGATTTGTTGCAATTTATAAAGGATTGGTGAGGCCACACCTGGAGAGTTTTGTACAGTTTTGGTGTCCTGATCTGAGGAAGGATGTCCTTGCTATAGAGGAAGTACAGCGACGGTTTACCAGGCTGATTCCTGGGATGGCAGGTCTGTCATATGAGGAGAGATTAGATTGGTTAGGATTATATTCAGTAGAAATTTATAGAGTGAGAGGGGACCTCATAGAAACGTATTAAATTCTAACAGAATGAGGCAGGGTTGATTCAGAAAGAATGTTACCAATGGTGGGGGAGTCGAGAACTCGGGGTCATAGTTTTAGAATTAGGGACAAACCTTTTGGAGCTGAGGTGGGGAGAAATTTATTCAGTCAGAGGGTGGTGAATGTGTGGGATTCACTACCACAGAATGTTGTTAAGACAATTGCATTCAGAATAGTGAGAGGGGATCTCATAGAAACTTATAAAATTCAAACAGGATTCGAACGGGTCGATTCAGAAAGAAAGTTACCAATGGTGGGGGAGTCCACAACTCGCTGTCTTCGTTTGATGATAAGGGAAAACCTTTTTAGAACTGAGGGGAGGAGAAATTTCTTCAGTCAGAGGGTGGTGAATGTGTGGAATTCACAGGCATTCTGTGACTTCAAAAATAAATGAGATATAGCTCTCGGGGCGAAAGGGATAAAAGGATATGGGGTCAGGGTGAATCAAGTTATTAAATTTGATGATCAGCCACAATAAAATTGAATGGTGGCGCAGGCTCCTACTCACGCTTCTAGTTTATATGTTTCAATGACTGGGGAGCTCGGCTGGAATGATACAGTGGAGGACCCCCTAAACACGTCCTCTCTCCCCCCACCCACCCTCCCTCACCCCCCAACCCCCTCCCCCCGACACTTTATCTTCTCACCGCTCCCTTCCTCTCGGCCTTCTCTCTCTCTCTCTCTCTTACACCTTCCTCTTTTTCTCTCTCTCCCTCACTAATAACACAATCTAACAAGAACGTTGGGTGGGAGAGTTTGAAAACCGACAATTGCATCCTGAGTGGAATGAATTGACGCGGCTGCTGCAGTTTTATTTAATGATTGATCTCATAAAATTATACACAGTAACTGTATGGAATGAAGCGAATGGAAAAGACATCCTGAGGGCCCTGAGATTAGGCCTTGAATTGAGGCCTAGTCCCAGAGGATGCAATAAACCTTGGGGACAAAGAACAGAATTCTCCCCACCCCAGTGAAACAGAACTGTCCTTTCCAGCCCCAAAAAATCCCACACACGGAGGGAAATGGCGAGAGGCGAAAAGAGAACCACTGTTCCCCACCATCTGTCCCATCCGCACACCCCTCATACACCCCACAACAATAAAACAACAGCAAATCACAAGGGGATTTTATTTTACATGAACTACAAGATGCAACATTGAAGCAAATGGTTGGAGAGAGAGAGGGAACGTTGTGATGACAGAGGCCGAGATATTGAACCCCCTGCCCTACCCACTCCCTCATAAAAAATGATAAATCCTCCAAATCGCACCACCCTGTCTAAAAACACAAACAGGACACAGGGATTGAGCATAAGTCTTTACCAAGGTCAGGGGTTTGATTTTTATCCCCTCCATCCTCCCAAATTTCCCTTTTAAGTTGTGTGGTTACCATTTGCAGTTCTGTAAATGCTACAAGTCATTGATGCACAGCACGATCCCATGGGTAGCAATGTTTCCACACCGCCCAACCGAGTCGGCAAGTGGCTCAAACCTCAACTGGGAAGAAACTGTTCATTTCCTCAGGATACATTTCAAAACAGACTGTCTCAGGACTGGAGTGTTTGAACATCACGCTTTCTGGAAAAATGTGACAGGGACATCAGCAGTTACTGCTCTCAGGAAACCCTCTACCCCCGAATCCTGTGACATTTTCCCTCCACCCTAACTCCACAATGTTCAGCTATCTCTCCCCCTGTTTAACCTGATCCTCCCGTTTCTCTCTCACTCCCACATTCTGTAACATCAGCCTTTCCTCAGCCTGTCCCCCAACTCTCTCACTCCCTCTCTCTCACAAGCCATACAATGGAGATACAGAGACACAGATAGAGAGACAGTGACATGAGACAGAGGTTGATGTCCTTTTAACAAGCCACGCCAAATTCTCCAAAGAGGAATACCTTGCTTTGTGATGTGTGAAAAGTGTGTGGGAAGGTGTGAACTGTTCTTCATTAACATTTAGTGGTTAACCAACAGAAATATCTGACACTCACTTTAAGTGAACAATTAACAATTTATGTATTTAACCAGCAGGGAACTTTAGATAAAGAAGTAGCATTGTGATTAAAGTAAGATTCTACTGGAATGCAGTTCAAATAAACACAAGGACATTCATTAACAGAAAAAAAAGAACATAATTTCGGAAACCCTTTGGCGTTCGTCTTTCTATTCCGCTGCCTGCGAGTTATTTCTGATTCAGATCGATAGATGGAGAGGTCTATTAAGTGATAATCAAAGCTGGAGAGAGCTGCTCTTTCCTTCTCTGGGCTTTGAGAGGTGGCAGCCCTTCAGTTGAACTGCAGGCAGGCAGTTGATCTCCTGTTTTTATAACTGTGATGACCTCTGAATTTTCCTGCACCAGGAGTGATCTGATCTTGTCAACAACAATAAATTAACATTTGATAGCTTCCTGATAGCTGAGTGCCTTCTTTGGACTGATAGGCTGAACTCAAAATTCAAAAACCTGCAAAGCCTGTTACCATGGCGATGCTGACGCTTGGCCTTTGCTGCAAATGTTGCAGTCTGTGTACTCTGGCTGTACCTGCATTTGAAGCCTCCAAGCATTGACACAAGTGCAGCTTGAAAGGGACACAAAACCAGCTTTTAAAGGGACCACACTTCACAAACTCAGCTTCCCAACACCAGACATAGAGCGAGAGTTCCGACAATCACCACCGCAGCAAACTGTATTCAAATAGAACCCTGTGCATTTCATTCACCCTCACATTTATCTCTCTGCCTCAGACACATTTTTTACTCCACAATTACACCCGCTTCTAGTTAAAGAACTTTCATTCCAGGCCATCAAGAATTATTTACAGTGATGAGATTAATTGTTAATCTGACCTCACTGCTGTTAATTTAGAGATTTCTGATGCAACTTGTGCACAGGAAGATCCAAAGCACAGAGGCAGCTTCAAAATTCAGTTCAGAGTTTCTGATAATTGTTTTCTGTGTGTGTGTTTCTTGTTTTAATGTAAAAACTGAGGCTGCAATATTGGTCGCACAGTAAGATCCCACAGGCAGCGATGTGATATTGGCTGAATGTCCCCTCAGTCCTCTGCAGAAAGTGATCATGAACTCCCTCAGTCCCATTGTTCAAGTTTAAGCTTTTTTATACTCAAGGCCTTGGAGCCTTCTTTGCAGTCAGTGAGCGATTTTCAAAGAGGATGATCATTGTTACAAGGCAGGCAAATGGCCCAGGACAGTGCATGCACAGCAAGATTCCATAGCAGCTGCACTGTGCAACTAATCAAATGAGACACAGACCTTCCCCTGCCTCCATCCTCACACCTGCTGTGAGCCCCTCCCCCAAAGCACCCAACAAAAATCCCCACACACCTTCCACTCTGTGTGTGTGCATTGTCCCAAGTCTGGAGAATTCCCTTCACTGCAATGGAATGATAAAACTCTCTCTTAACACTGAGACAACCTTTAAAACAAGTTCTGCAGCAAGATCGCACAAGGTGCAGTTTGCAGTGTGGAGTGTGTTTTACACCGTTTAATGGAATGTAACCCTGAAAAGTGTGAGCTGATACACTTTGGAAGGAGTAATTTGACAAGGAAGTACTCAATGAATGTTCGGACGATAGGAAGATCTATGGTAGAATGTGACCTTGGCGTATTTGACCACAGATCTTTGAAAGCAGAAGGGCATGTTAGGAGGGAGGTGAAAATGGCACATGGGGACACTTGCATTTATCTATCGAGGCATAGATGACAAAAGCAGGGAAGTAATGTTGGAATTGTCTCGATCTTTGGTGAGGCCCCAGCTGGAGTACTGTGTGCAGTTCTGATCGCCACATTATAGGAAGGATGTGTTTGGGCTGGATGGGGGTACAGAGGAGATTCACCAAGATGCTGCCTTGGATGGAAGATCAACGTTATGAAAAGATGTTGCGTGGGCTTGGGTTATTAACGTTTTAGCAGAGAAGACTGAGGGGCGACCTGATCGAGGTAGACAAGATTATGAGGGCCATGGACAGAGTGCATAAGGAGCAACTGTTCCCCATATCTGAAGGGTCAGTCACGAGGGGACAGAGGTTCATGGTGGGGGTAAGGAGGTTTAGGAGGGAGGGGTGTGAGGAATATGTTTTTCCCCAGAGGGTGGTGAGGGTCTGGAATGCGCTGCCTGGGAGGGTGGTGGAGGTGGGTTGCCTCGCATCCTTTAAAAGGTATCTGGATGAGCACTTGGCACAACATAACATTCAGGGCTCTGGGCCAAGTGCTGACAGATGGGGTTAGGTGGGATTTCAGGTATTTCTAATGTGACAGTGCAGACTCGATGGGCTGAAGGGCCTCTTCTGCTCTGTATGATTCTATTATTCTATAACCTCTCATTCTTGGTTCTCCTCATTCTCTCTCACTCTTTCCTTCCCTCCATTTCTTCCAATCAGACAGAAACATTGAAATGGAGAGAGAGAGAGTTCCACAGAGAGAATCTTCTAAACCTGAATTAAAATGCCAGCCCTGCTCCATCCTGCCCACCCCCTGTCCCCTCTCAGTCTCTAGAAGCCGCTCAACTCCCTCTTTCAGTTTGGGAAGCGGCTGCTGATTCCTTCAGGACACTTTTTAAATCCTCCCAGACTATCTGACAGGGTTTGAGTGGAGCTGCAGCTGGTGACCACACACTGGAGACTCTCACATCCTGTCTCTCTTTCTCAAATGCTGTCCCTCCATCACCACCTCTGCTTTGACCTTCCACTCCCCTCGGGCCTCCCTCTGTCTGTGCTCCACTCCCTCCTTCTCTTTTCTCCTCCTGCCACTATCTCTCTCTCTCATTGGAAAGATTCTTATCTAGGGCCAGGTCTTTGCAACCACACCCACCACCTCTTACTCCATCCCTCCTTCTAAGTTCCTATTTCTGTCCATATCTCTGCTTCTTTCCCTCTCTCTCATGTGCACTGTGTTGAAAGGAGCGATGCAATATTTCTGAGCCACACTGCCAATAACCACAAACCATATTGCTGTGAGGGGGTGGGAAGAACCACCTTATCTGGGGGTCTCCAGTTAGGAGTCAGTGCCCAGCTTCCTGTCTCTGGAGAATAGCCTCAGTCAGAGCCCTGAGATTCCTTATTTACACAAATCAATCAATAGATCGATTCATTTATTCATAAATAACGACTGGGAGGCTCATTTTAAAAAGTCGACCAAAGGAATGGACACAGCTTGTTCCCAGTTTAAAGAGGGGAGTTTATCTCTTTCTGTCACTGAGGGGTATGTATCCAAACTCAGAATTCACATGGAGCTGGGTGGAGGATTACACCAAGCGCGAGGCTGGGGGAATGACATGTCTCCCCCCACCCCCACTTTGTCCTCTCTGGATATGGTCACAGTGCTGCCCATGGGATCATGCTGTGCTTAAAATCCCCACAAAGAAAGCAGGAAAGGGAGAGGGAGAGATTCTGGAGGGAGGTGAACAGGAATGGGGAGAAAGCGAGATGGAGAGAGCAATACTGGGGTGAGATAGAGAGATATGGGGAGAAACAGGAGGAGAGAGAGCACAATTGGAGAGCGATAGGGAGATATGGGGTAAAGTTATAATGAGAATGAAGAATGGGAACGCACTGGATAAGAGAGAAATCCTTTTAGAGGTGAATAAAGCTGGTCGGAGAGAAGAAGAGTTTAGGAAGAGATAGATAGGGAAGCAAAGGAGAAGGCAAAGAGAGAGGGAGAGAAGAAAGGAAAAAAGAGACGGACAGAGGATATAATCTGTAAATTAGAAGCAGAAAAGCTGTGGGGGAGAGTCAGAATGGGGATGAAATCAGGAGAGGGGAAGTTAAATAGAAAAATCCTGAATTGACTTCCAGCTCCACCAGCTGTCCAGTCCAGAGAGGTGTTCAATCCGGGGTGGGCTCTGATAATTGGGTGCAGGAAGGGATTGCAGATTCTATCTCTGTCCACTTTGGGTCTAATTGGGAAACCCGTCCAGTCTGAATTAATCCTGGAAAACACATCAGGTGAGAAATGCAATCTGTGTGAAATATTTGAATGATGAGAATGTGCAGATTTGCTCCATCAAAGTGAGAGATGTGTAATTCACAACTTCCTGTCCCCCAGTCCCTACTTAACCAGCGGGGTTACATTGGCTACTTTCCAATCTGCAATGTTAATCTCTAACACACCTCCTCCAACAACACCGCCACCCCGGGAATCCCATTGGATTGATGCTGAAATCCTCTCCTTACTGTGGCTTCACACATGGGGAATGTTCACTCACTCATTTCCCGCCCCTTGTCCCTTTTTCACTGACAGTTAATTTAGTGGGAATTGTGATCCTGAGTCGGGGAAAGTGTGGCCTCTCCACCTGCACCACTCGCTACCTGGTGGCCATGGCAGCGGCGGATCTGCTCTTCATCATCTTTACCCCCATTCTCGACAAGATAAATGGTTATTATTTCCCGCTGAGTTTCCTGGACCTCACCTCTGTGTGTCGTGTTCACTCTGTCCTGCTGTCTGCAGCCGGAGACTGTTCAGTCTGGTTCACCCTCACTTTCTCCTTTGATCGATTTGTGGCCATTCGCTGCCAGAAACTGAAAACTAAATATTGCACCGGGAAAACTGCGGCTGTGGTTCTGGCAACAACCGGCCTCCTGCTCTCTGTGAGAAACATCCCCCGGTACTTTACACAGGAACCTGGGGGGATAATGGACAATGTCCAGTGGGGTTGTAGGACAAAGACAAGCTATTGGACTGATCCTGGCTGGGTTGGATTTACCTGGTTTGATCGGGTTTTAACCCCATTGCTCCCATTCGGTTTAATCCTGGTGATTAACGCTCTGACAGTCAGACACATTTTGGTGACCAGTCGAGTCCGGAAGGGACTGAGGGCTCAGAGTCAGGGAGAGAATCGCAGAGACCCCGAGATGGAGAGCAGAAGGAAGTCAATGATTTTGCTCTTCAGCATTTCCGGGGCTTTCATTCTCTTCTGGGCCGTGTATGTTATATTTTTTATCTATTTGAAAGTGAAAGGATTAATTTACCTCACTCTTCCTGAATACACATTTCAACAAGTCGGATATATGCTGCGGGATTTAAATTGCTGCACAAACACATTTATTTACGCGGTGACTCAATCCAAGTTCAGGGAGCAGATCAGGATCGCGGTGAAATATCCGCTCACATCAATTATTCAATTAATGAAGAAACAAAACTGACTGACAGCCAATCACAGAGCGGGATCACTAAATCACCGCCTCAGCCAATCACAGAGCGGGATCACTAAATCACCGCCTCAGCCAATCACAGAGCGGGATCACTAAATCACCGCCTCAGCCAATCACAGAGCGGGATCACGAAATCACCACCTCAGCCAATCACAGAGTGGGATCACTAAATCACCGCCTCAGCCAATCACAGAGCGGGATCACTAAATCACAGCCTCAGCCAATCACAGAGCTGGATCACTAAATCACCGCCTCAGCCAATCACAGAGCGGAATCACTAAATCACCACCTCAGCCAATCACAGAGCTGGATCACTAAATCACCAACTCAGCCAATCACAGAGCGGGATCACTAAATCACCGCCTCAGCCAATCACAGAGCGGGATCACTAAATCGCCGCCTCAGCCAATCAGAGACTGGATTGCTAACTGACCGCCTCAGCCAATCGGACCCCAGATCGACTACTGCCCGAATCAGCCAATCAGAATTGCCGCTCACTTCCTGACAGCCAAGTCCACCAATGACTGGTCTCCGCACTTTGACTGACAGCGGATGAGCCAATCAGAGGCTGAGCTTTCTGACTGACAGCCGTGTCAGCCAATCAGAACACCGACAGCTAACGGCCCCGCCCCCAGAGCAAATCCGGGAATGACAGACACTTCAACCAATCAGGAAGCTGGTGTCAGTGTGTGAGGGTCAGTGTCCATGTGTGTGTCACTGTGTGTGTGTCACTGTGTGTATCACTGTGTTTGAGTGTGTGTGGGTCAGTGTGTATCACTGTGTGTGTGTCACTGTGACTGTGTCACTGTGTGTATCACTGTGTGTGTGCGTGTGAGTCAGTGTGTGTGAGGGTCAGTGTTTGTGTATCACTGTGTCTGTGTCAGTATGTATCACTGTGTGTGTGTGTGAGTCAGTGTGGGTCACTGTGTGTGTGTCACTGTGTGTGTGTGTGGGTCAGTGTGTATCACTGTGTGTGTGAGTCAGTGTGTGTCACTGTGCGTGTGTCAGTGTGTGTCACTGTGTGTGTGTCAGTGTGTGTCACTGTGTGGGTGTGTCAGTGTGTGTCACTGTGTGTGTGTGCCTCACTGTGTGTGTGCGTGTCAGTGTGTGTCACTGTGTGTGTGTCAGCGTGTCTCACTGTGTGTGTGCGTGCCAGTGTGTGTCACTGTGTGTGTGTGTGTCAGTGTGTGTCACTGTGTGTGTGTCAGTGTGTCTCACTGTGTGTGTGCATGTCAGTGTGTGTCACTGTGTGTGTGTGTGTGTGGGTCAGTGTGTATCACTGTGTGTGTGTGTGTGTCAGTGTGTATCACCGTGTGTTTTTGTCAGTGTGTGTCACTGTGTGTGTGTGTATCAGTGTGTGTGAGGGTCAGTGCCGATGTGCGTGTCAGTGTGTGTCACTGTGTGTGTGAGTGTGTGTGTCAGTGTGCATCACTGTGTGTGGCAGTGTGTATCACTGTCTGTGTGTCACTGTGTGTGTGTGTGTCACTGTGTATCACTGGGTGTGTGTGTGTCAGTGTGTATCACTGTCTGTGTGTCACTGTGTGTGTGTGTGTCAGTGTGTATCACTGTGTGTGTGTCAGTGCGTGTCACTGTGTGTGTGTCAGTGTGTATCACTGTGTGTGTCAGTGTGTATCACTGCGTGTGAACGACAGTGTCACTGTGTGTGTGTGTCAGTGTGCATCACTGTGTGTGTGTGTGTGTGTGTGTGTATCACTGTGTGTGTATGTGTCAGTGTGTATCAGTGTGTGTGTCACTGTGTATCACTGTGTGTGTGTGTGTGTGTGTGTGTCAGTGTGTATCATTGTGTGTGTGTGTCAGTGTGCATCACTGTGTGTGTGTGTGTCAGTGTGTATCACTGTGTGTGTGTGTCAGTGTGTGGCAATGTGTGTGGGTGCGTCAGTGTGTATCACTGTGTGTGTGTCTCAGTGTGTGTCACTGTGTGTGTGTGTCAGTGTGTCTCACTATGTGTGTGCGTGTCAGTGTGTGTCACTGTGTGTGTGTCAGTGTTTCTCACTGTGTGTGTGCGTGTCAGTGTGTGTCACTGTGTGTGTGTCAGTGTGTCTCACTTTGTGTGTGCGTGTCAGTGTGTGTCACTGTGTGTGTGTCAGTGTGTAGCACTGTGTGAGTGTGTGTGTGTGTCAGTGTGTATCACTGTGTGTTTTTGTCAGTGTGTGTCACTGTGTGTGTGTGTATCAGTGTGTGTGAGGCTCAGTGCCGATGTGTGTGTCAGTGTGTGTCACTTTGTGTGTGAGTGTGCGTGTCAGTGTGCATCATTGTGTGTGTGTGTGGGTGTGTGTGTCACTGTGTGTGTGTGTCAGTGTGTATCACTGTCTGTGTGTGTCAGTGCGTGTCATTGTGTGTGTGTCAGTGTTTATAACTGTGTGTGTGTGTGTCAATGGGTATCACTGTGTGTGTGTGTGGGCCAGTGTGTGTCACTGTATGTGTCAGTATGTATCACTGTGTGTGTGTGTCAGTGTGTATCACTGTGTGTGTGTCACTGTGTGTGTCAGTGTGCATCACTGTGTGTGTGTGTGTGTGAGTGGGTCAGTGGGTATCACTGTGTGTGTGTGGGTCAGTGTGTGTCACTGTGTGTGTCAGGATGTATCACTGTGTGTGTCAGTGTGTATCACTGTGTGTATGTCACAGTGCGTGTCACTGTGTGTGTGTGTGTCAGTGTGTATCACTGTGTGTGTGTGTCAGTGTGTATCACTGTGTGTGTCACTGTGTGTGTGTGTGTCAGTGTGTATCGCTGTGTGTGTGTGTGTGTCAGTGTGTATCACCGTGCGTGTCAGTGTGTATCACTGTGTGTGTGTGTGTGTCAGTGTGTATCACTGCGTGTGTGAGGGACAGGGTCACTGTGTGTGTGTGTGTGTGTGTCAGTGTGTATCACAATGTGTTTTTGTCAGTGTGTGTCACTGTGTGTGTGTGTATCAGTGTGTGTGAGGGTCATTGCCGATGTGTGTGTCAGTGTGTGTCACTGTGTGTGTGAGTGTGTGTGTCAGTGTGCATCACTGTGTGTGTGTGTGGGTCAGTGTGCATCACTGTGTGTGTGTGTCAGTGTGTATCACTGGGTGTGTGTGTGTCAATGTGTATCACTGGGTGTGTGTGTGTCAGTGTGTATCACTGTGTGTGTGTGTCAGTGTGTATCACTGTGTGTGTGTGTGGGTCAGTGTGTGTCACTGTGTGTGTCAGTATGTATCACTGTGTGTGTGTGTATCTCAGTGTGTATCACTGTGTGTGTGTGTGGGCCAGTGTGTGTCACTGTGTGTGTCAGTATGTATCACTGTGTGTGTGTGTCAGTGTGTATCACTGTGTGTGTGTCACTGTGTGTGTCAGTGTGCATCACTGTGTGTGTGTGTGTGTGTGAGTGGGTCAGTGTGTATCACTGTGTGTGTGTGGGTCAGTGTGTGTCACTGTGTGTGTCAGTATGTATCACTGTGTGTGTGTGTCAGTGTGTATCACTGTGTGTATGTCACAGTGCGTGTCAGTGTGTGTCACTGTGTGTGTGTGTGTGTCAGTGTGTATCACTGTGTGTGTGTGTCAGTGTGTATTACGGTGTGTGTGTCACTGTGTGTGTGTGTGTCAGTGTGTATCACTGTGTGTGTGTGTGTCAGTGTATCACCGTGCGTGTCAGTGTGTATCACAGTGTGTGTGTGTGTGTGTGTGTGTAAGTGTGTATCACTGCGTGTGTGAGGGACAGTGTCACTGTGTGTGTGTGTGTGTGTGTGTCAGTGTGTATCACTGTGTGTTTTTGTCAGTGTGTGTCACTGTGTGTGTGTATCAGTGTGTGTGAGGGTCATTGCCGATGTGTGTGTCAGTGTGTGTCACTTTGTGTGTGAGTGTGTGTGTCAGTGTGCATCACTGTGTGTGTGTGTGTGTGTGGGTCAGTGTGCATCACTGAGTGTGTGTGTCAGTGTGTATCACTGTCTGTGTGTCACTGTGTGAGTGTGTGTCAATGTGTATCACTGTGTGTGTGTGTGTCAGTGTGTATCACTGCGTGTGTGAGCGACAGTGTCACTGTGTGTGAGTGTGTGTGTCAGTGTGCATCACTGTGTGTGTGTGTGGGTCAGTGTGTATCACTGTGTGTGTGGGTCAGTTTCAGTCACTGTGTGTGTCAGTATGTATCACTGTGTGTGTCACTGTGTGTGTGTGTGTGTGCGTCAGTGTGTATCACTGTGTGTGTGTGTCAGTATGTATCACTGTGTGTGTCTCACTGTGTGTGTGTGTGTGTGCGTCAGTGTGTATCACTGTGTGTGTGTATGTCAGTGCGTATCACTGTGCGTGTCAGTGTGTATCACTGTGTGCGGGTGTCAGTGTGTATCACTGCGTGTGTGAGGGACAGTGTCACTGTGTGTGTGTGTGTGTGTGTGTCAGTGTGTATCACTGTGTTTGTGTGGGTCAGTGTGTGTCACTGTGTGTGTGGGTCAGTGTATGTCACTGTGCGTTTGTGTGGGTCAGTGTGCATCACTGTTTGTGTGTGTGGGTGTGTATCAGTGTGTGTTTGTGTGTGTCAGTGAGTATCACTGTGTGTGTGTGTCAGTATGTTTCACTGTGTGTGTGTTTGGTCAGTGTGTATCACTGTGTGCGGGGGACAATGTGTATCACTGTGTGTGTGTGGGTCAGTGTGTATCACTGTGTGTGTGTGTCAGTGTGTTTCACTGTGTGTGTGTGGGTCAGTGTGTATCACTGTGTGTGTCAGTGTGTTTCACTGTGTTTGTGTGTGTCAGTGAGTATCACTGTGTGTGTGTGTCAGTGTGTTTCACTGTGTGTGTGTTTGGTCAGTGTGTATCACTGTGTGCGGGGGACAGTGTGTATCACTGTGTGTGTGGGGGTCAGTGTGTATCACTGTGCGTGTGTGGGTCAGTGTGTATCACTGTGTGTGTGTCAGTGTGTGTCACTGTGTCTGTGTGTGTCAGTGAGTATCACTGTGTGTGTTTGTGTGTGTGTGTGTCACTGTGTGCCACTGTGTGTGTGTGTCAGTGTGTATCACTGTGTGTGTGTGGGTCAGTGTGGATCACTGTGTGTGTCTGTGTCAGTGTGTGTCAACGTGTGTGTGTGGGTCAGTGTGTATCAGTGTGTGTGTGGGGGTCAGTGTGTATGACTGTGTGTGTGTGTGTGTCAGTGTGCATCACTGTGTGTGTGGGTCAGTGTGTATCACTGTGTGTGTGTGTCAGTGTGTATCACTGTGTGTGTGTGTCAATGTGTGTGTGTGTCACTGTGTGTGTGTGTCAGTGTGTGCCACTGTGTGTGTGTGTCAGTGTGTATCACTGTGTGTGTGTGGGTCAGTGTGGATCACTGTGTGTGTCTGTGTCAGTGTGTATCACTGTGTGTGTGTGGGTCAGTGTGTGTCACTGTGTGTCTGTGTGTATCACTGTGTGTGTGTGTGTCAGTGTGTATCACTGTGTGTGTGTGTGTCAGTGTGTATCACTGTGTGTGTGAGTGCGTGTGTCAGTGTGCATCAATGTGTGTGTGTATGGTTCAGTGTGTATCACTGAGTGTGTGTGGGTCAGTGTGTAACATTGTGTGTCAGTGTGTATCACTGTGTGTGTGTCAGTGTGTCTCACTGTTTGTGTGCGTGTCAGTGTGTGTCACTGTGTGTGTGTCAGTGTGTATCACTGTGTGTGTGTGTCAGTGTGTCTCACTGTGTGCGTGTATCAGTGTGTGTCACTGTGTGTGTGTGTGAGTGTGTGTCAGTGTGTCTCACTGTGTGTGTATCAGTGTGTGTCACTGTGTGTGTGTCAGTGTGTCTCACTGTGTGCGTGTATCAGTGTGTGTCACTGTGTGTGTGTCAGTGTGTATCACTGTGTGTGTGTCAGTGTGTCTCACTGTGTGCGTGTATCAGTGTGTGTCACTGTGTGTGTGTCAGTGTGTATCACTGTATGTGTGTATCAGTGTGTGTCACTGTGTGTGTGTCAGTGTGTCTCACTGTGTGTGTGCGTGTCAGTGTGCCTCACTGTGTGTGTGTATAAGTGTGTGTCACTGTGTGTGTGTGTCAGTGTGTATCACTGTGTGTGTGTGTCAGTGTGTCTCACTGTGTGTGTGTGTCAGTGTGTCTCACTGTGTGTGTGCATGTCAGTGTGTGTCACTGTGTGTGTGTATCAGTGTGTCTCACTGTGTGTGTGTGTCAGTGTGTATCACTGTGTGTGTGTGTCAGTGTGTCTCACTGTGTGTGTGTGTCAGTGTGTATCAGTGTGTGTGTGTATCAGTGTGTGTCACTGTGTGTGTGTGTCAGTGTGTATCACTGTGTGTGTGTGTCAGTGTGTCTCACTGTGTGTGTGTGTCAGTGTGTCTCACTGTGTCCGTGTATCAGTGTGTGTCACTGTGTGTGTGTCAGTGTGTATCACTGTGTGTGTGTGTCAGTGTGTCTCACTGTGTGCGTGTATCAGTGTGTGTCACTGTGTGTGTGTCAGTGTGTATCACTGTGTGCGTGTATCAGTGTGTGTCACTGTGTGTGTGTCAGTGTGTATCACTGTGTGTGTGTATCAGTGTGTGTCACTGTGTGTGTGTCAGTGTGTCTCACTGTGTGTGTGCGTGTCAGTGTGTCTCACTGTGTGTGTGTATTAGTCTGTGTCACTGTGTGTGTGTGTCAGTGTGTATCACTGTGTGTGTGTCAGTGTGTCTCACTGTGTGTGTGTGTCAGTGTGTGTCACTGTGTGTGTGCATGTCAGTGTGTGTCACTGTGTGTGTGTATCAGTGTGTCTCACTGTGTGTGTGTCAGTGTGTATCACTGTGTGTGTGTGTCAGTGTGTCTCACTGTGTGTGTGTGTCAGTGTGTATCACTGTGTGTGTGTGTCAGTGTGTATCACTGTGTGTGTGTATCAGTGTGTCTCACTGTGTGTGTGTGTCAGTGTGTATCACTGTGTGTGTGTGTCAGTGTGTCTCACTGTGTGTGTGTGTCAGTGTGTATCACTGTGTGTGTGTATCAGTGTGTCTCACTGTGTGTGTGTGTCAGTGTGTATCACTGTGTGTGTGTGTCAGTGTGTCTCACTGTGTGTGTGTGTCAGTGTGTCTCACTGTGTCCGTGTATCAGTGTGTGTCACTGTGTGTGTGTCAGTGTGTATCACTGTGTGTGTGTGTCAGTGTGTCTCACTGTGTGCGTGTATCAGTGTGTGTCACTGTGTGTGTGTCAGTGTGTATCACTGTGTGCGTGTATCAGTGTGTGTCACTGTGTGTGTGTCAGTGTGTATCACTGTGTGTGTGTATCAGTGTGTGTCACTGTGTGTGTGTCAGTGTGTCTCACTGTGTATGTGCGTGTCAGTGTGTCTCACTGTGTGTGTGTATTAGTCTGTGTCACTGTGTGTGTGTGTCAGTGTGTATCACTGTGTGTGTGTCAGTGTGTCTCACTGTGTGTGTGTGTCAGTGTGTGTCACTGTGTGTGTGCATGTCAGTGTGTGTCACTGTGTGTGTGTATCAGTGTGTCTCACTGTGTGTGTGTCAGTGTGTATCACTGTGTGTGTGTGTCAGTGTGTCTCACTGTGTGTGTGTGTCAGTGTGTATCACTGTGTGTGTGTGTCAGTGTGTATCACTGTGTGTGTGTATCAGTGTGTCTCACTGTGTGTGTGTGTCAGTGTGTATCACTGTGTGTGTGTGTCAGTGTGTCTCACTGTGTGTGTGTGTCAGTGTGTATCACTGTGTGTGTGTATCAGTGTGTCTCACTGTGTGTGTGTGTCAGTGTGTATCACTGTGTGTGTGTGTCAGTGTGTCTCACTGTGTGTGTGCATGTCAGTGTGTGTCACTGTGTGTGTGAGTGTGTGTCAGTGTGTATCACTGTGTGTTTTTGTCAGTGCGTGTCAGTGTGTGTCACTGTGTGTGCGTGTGTATTAGTGTGTGTGAGGGTCAGTGTCGATGTGTGTGTCAGTGTGTGTCACTGTGTGTGTGAGTGTGTGTGTCAGTGTGCATCACTGTGTGTGTGTGTGGGTCAGTGTGTATCACTGTGTGTGGGTCAGTGTGTGTCACTGTGTGTCTGTGTGTATCACTGCGTGTGTGTGTGTCTCAGTGTGTATCACTGTGTGTGTGTCACTGAGTGTGTGTGTGTCAGTGTGTATCACTGTGTGTGTGTGTCAGTGTGTATCACTGTGTGTGTGAGTGTGTGTGTCAGTGTGCATCACTGTGTGTGTATGGTTCAGTGTGTATCACTGAGTGTGTGTGGGTCAGTGTGTGTCACTGTGTGTGTCAGTGTGTATCACTGTGTGTGTGTGTCAGTGTGTATCACTGTGTGTGTGTGTGGGTCAGTGTGTATCACTGTGTGTGTGTGTGTCAGTGTGTATCACTTCGTGTGTGAGGGACAGTGTCACTGTGTGTGTGTGTGTGTGTGTGTGTGTGTCAGTGTGTATCACTGTGTGTGTGTCAGTGTGTGTCACTGTGTGTGTGTGACAGTGTGTATCACTGTGTGTGTGTGTGTGTCAGTGCGTATCACTGTGTGTGTCAGTGTGTATCACTGTGTGTGTGTGTCAGTGTGTATCACTGTGTGTGTGTATGTGTCAATGTGTATCACTGTGTGTGTCAGTGTGTATCACTGTGTGTGTATGTGTCAATGTGTATCACTGTGTGTGTGTCAATGTGTATCACTGTGTGTGTGTCAATGTGTATCACTGTGTGTGTCTGTGTGTGTGTGTGCCAGTGCGAATCAATGTGTGTGACAGTGTGTATCACTGTGTGTGTGTGTGTCAGTGTGTATCACTGTGTGTGTGTGTGTGGGTCAGTGTGTATCACTGTGTGTGTGTGTGTGTCAGTGTGTATCACTGTGTGTGTGTGTGTGTCAGTGTGTATCACTGCGTGTGTGAGGGACTGTGTCACTGTGTGTGTGTGTCAGTGTGTGTCACTGTGTGTGTGTGTGTGTCAGTGTGTATCGCTGTGTGTGTGTGTGTGTGTGTGTCAGTGTGTATCGCTGTGTGTGTGTGTGTGTGTGTCAGTGTGTATCACCCTGTGCGTGGGTCAGTGTGTTTCACTGTGTGTGTGTCAGTGTGTATCACTGTGTGTGTGCGTGTGTGTGTGGGTTAGTGTGTGTCACTGTGTGTGTGTCAGTGTGTATCACTGTGTGTGTGTCAGTGTGTATCACTGTGTGTGTGTGTGTGTGCCAGTGCGTATCACTGTGCGTGTCAGTGTGTATCACTGTGTGTGTCAGTGTGTATCACTGTGCGTGTGTGGGGGTCAGTGTGTATCACTGTGTGTGTGTGTGTGTGTCAGTGTGTATCACTGCGTGTGTGAGGGACAGTGTCACTGTGTGTGTGTGTGTGTGTGTGTGTGTGTCAGTGTGTATCACTGTGTGTGTGTCAGTGTGTGTCACTGTGTGTGTGTGTCAGTGTGTATCACTGTGTGTGTGTGTCAGTGTGTGTGTGCCTGTGTAGCAGGCTGGAGAAGTGGCTGAATGGGGCCTCCTCCTGTTCCTGTGTAACAGACTGGAGAAGGGGCTGAATAGCCTCCTCCTGTTCCTGTGCAACAGACTGGGGAAGGGGCTGAATAGCCTCCTCCTGTTCCTGTATAACAGGCTGGAGAAGGGGCTGAATGGCCTCCTCCTGTTCCTGTGTAACAGGCTGGAGAAGGGGCTGAATAGCCTCCTCCTGTTCCTGTGCAACAGGCTGGAGAAGGGGCTGAATGGGGCCTCCTCCTGTTCCTGTGTAACAGACTGGAGAAGGGGCTGAATAGCCTCCTCCTGTTCCTGTGTAACAGGCTGGAGAAGGGGCTGAATGGGGCCTCCTCCTGTTCCTGTGTAACAGGCTGGAGAAGGGGCTGAATGGCCTCCTCCTGTTCCTGTGTAACAGGCTGGAGAAGGGGCTGAATGGCTTCCTCCTGTTCCTGTGTAACAGGCTGGAGAAGGGGCTGAATGGCCTCCTCCTGTTCCTGTGCAACAGGCTGGAGAAGGGGCTGAATGGCCTCCTCCTGTTCCTGTGTAAAAGGCTGGAGAAGGGGCTGAATGGCCTCCTCCTGTTCCTGTGTAACAGGCTGGAGAAGGGGCTGAATGGCCTCCTCCTGTTCCTGTGTAACAGGCTGGAGAAGGGGCTGAATGGGGCCTCCTCCTGTTCCTGTGTAACATGCTGGAGAAGGGGCTGAATGGCCTCCTCCTGTTCCTGTGTAACAGGCTGGAGAAGGGGCTGAATGGCTTCCTCCTGTTCCTGTGTAACAGGCTGGAGAAGGGGCTGAATGGCCTCCTCCTGTTGCTGTGTAACAGGCTGGAGAAGGGGCTGAATGGCCTCCTCCTGTTCCTGTGTAACAGGCTGGAGAAGGGGCTGAATGGCCTCCTCCTGTTCCTGTGTAACAGGCTGGAGAAGGGGCTGAATGGGGCCTCCTCCTGTTCCTGTGTAACAGGCTGGAGAAGGGGCTGAATGGGGCCTTCTCCTGTTCCTGTGTAACAGGCTGGAGAAGGAGCTGAATGGGACCTCCTCCTGTTCCTGTGTAACAGGCTGGAGAAGGGGCTGAATAGGGCCCCCTCCTGTTCCTGTGTAACAGGCTGGAGAAGGCGCTGAATGGCCTCCTCCTGTTCCTATGTAACAGGCTGGAGAAAGGGCTGATTGGGGCCTCCTCCTGTTCCTGTGTAACAGGCTGGAGAAGGGGCTGAATGGCCTCCTCCTGTTCCTGTGTAACAGACTGGAGAAGGGGCTGAATGGGGCCTCCTCCTGTTCCTGTGTAACAGGCTGGAGAAGGGGCTGAATGGGGCCTCCTCCTGTTCCTGTGTAACAGGCTGGAGAAGGGGCTGAATGGCCTCCTCCTGTTCCTGTGTAACAGGCTGGAGAAGGGGCTGAATGGCCTCCTCCTGTTCCTGCGTAACAGGCTGGAGAAGGGGATGAACATAGAATATTACAGCGCAGTACAGGCCCTTCGGCCCTCGATGTTGCGCCGACCAGTGAAACCAATCTAAAGCCTCTCTAATCTACACTATTCCAATATCATCCATATGTTTATCCAATAACCATTTGAATGGTCTCAACGTTGACGAGTCCACCACTGCTGCAGGCAGGGCATTCCACGCCCTTACAACTCTCTGAGTAAAGAACCTACCTCTAACATCTGTCCTATATCTCTCACCCCTCAATTTAAGCTATGTCCCCTCGTGTTAGCCATCACCATCCAAGGAAAAAGGCTCTCACTATCCACCCTATCTAATCCTCTGATCATCTTGTAAGTCACCTCTTAACCTGCTTCTCTCTGACGAAAACAGCCTCAAGTCCCTCAGCCTTTCCTCATAAGACCTTCCCACCATACCAGGCAACATCCCAGTAAATCTCCTCTGCACCCTTTCCAACGCTTCCACATCTTTCTTATAATGCTGGGGGAGAGGGGTTTCTGAATGACAGTGTGAGGGAGCTGGATTAACATCAGTACAGATACAGTCAGGAACACAGGGTGCTGGGGGAGAGGGGTTACTGAGTGACAGTGTGTGGGAGCTGGATTAACATCAGTACAGATACAGTCAGTAACACAGGGTGCTGGGGGGAGAGGGGTTACTGAGTGACAGTGTGAGGGAGCTGGAATAATATCAGGAGAGACACAGTCAGTAACACAGGGTGCTGGGGGAGAGGGGTTATTGAGAGACAGTGTGAGGGAACTGGATTAACATGAGAACATAGAACAGTACAGCACAGAACAGGCCCTTCGGCCCACGATGTTTTGCCGAGCTTTATCTGAAACCAAGATCAAGCTATCCCACTCCCTATCATCCTGGTGTGCTCCAGTGCCTATCCAATAACCGCTTAAATATTCCTAAAGTGTCTGACTCCACTATCACTGCAGGCAGTCCATTCCACATCTCAACCACTCTCTGCATAAAGAACCTACCTCTGATATCCTTCCTGTATCTCCCACCACGAACCCTATAGTTATGCCCCCTTGTAATAGCTCCATCCACCTGAGGAAATACTCTTTGAACGTTCACTCTATCTATCCCCTTCATCATTTTATAAACCTCGATTAAGTCTCCCCTCAGCCTCCTCCGCTCCAGAGAGAACAGCCCTAGCTCCCTCAACCTTTCCTCATAAGACCGACCCTCCAAACCAGGCAGCATCCTGGTAAATCTCCTCTGCACTCTTTCCAGCGCTTCCACATCCTTCTTATAGTGAGGTGACCAGAACTGCACACAATATTCCAAATGTGGTCTCAGCAAGGTCCTGTACAGTTGCAGCATAACCCCACGGCTCTTAAACTCCAACCCCCTGTTAATAAAAGCTAACACACTATAGGCCTTCTTCACAGCTCTATCCACTTGAGTGGCAACCTTTAGAGATCTGTGGATATGAACCCCAAGATCTCTCTGTTCCTCCACAGTCTTCAGAACCCTACCTTTGACCCTGTAATCCACATTTAAATTTGTCCTACCAAAATGAATCACCTCACATTTATCAGGGTTAAACTCCATTTGCCATTTTTCAGCCCAGCTTTGCATCCTATCTATGTCTCTTTGCAGCCTACAACAGCCCTCCACCTCATCCACTACTCCACCAATCTTGGAGTCATCAGCAAATTTACTGATCCACCCTTCAGCCCCCTCCTCTCGGTCATTAATAAAAATCACAAAGAGCAAAGGTCCAAGCACTGATCCCTGCGGCACTCCGCTAGCAACCTGCCTCCAATCCGAAAATTTTCCATCCACCACCACCCTCTGTCTTCAATCAGACAGCCAGTTACCTATCCAATCGGCCAACTTTCCCTCTATCCAACACCTCCTCACTTTCATCATAAACCGACCATGGGGGACCTTATCAAACGCCTTACTAAAATCCATGTATATGACATCAACTGCCCTACCTTCATCAACACACTTAGTTACCTCCTCAAAAAATTCGATCAAATTTGTGAGGCACGACTTGCCCTTCACGAATCTGTGCTGACTGTCCCGGATTAATCCGCATCTTTCTAAATGGTCGTAAATCCCATCTCTCAGGACCTTTTCCATCAATTTACCAACCACCGAAGTAAGACTAACCGGTTTATAATTACCAGGGTCATTTCTATTCCCTTTCTTAAACAGAGGAACAACATTCGCCATTCTCCAGTCCTCTGGCACCATCCCCGTGGACAGCGAGGACCCAAAGATCAAAGCCAAAGGCTCTGCAATCTCATCCCTTGCCTCCCAAAGAATCCTAGGATACATTTCATCAGGCCCAGGGGACTTATCGACCTTCAGTTTATTCAAAACTGCCAGGACATCCTCCCTCCGAACATCTATTTCCTCCAGCCTATGAGCCTGTAACACCCTCTCTTCCTCAAAAACATGGCCCCTCTCCTTGCTGAACACTGAAGAAAAGTATTCATTCATCACCTCGCCTATCTCTACTGACACCATACACAAGTTCCCACTACTGTCCTTGACCGGCCCTAACCTCACCCTGGTCATTCTTTTATTCCTCACATAAGAGTAAAAAGCCTTGGGGTTTTCCTTGATCCGAGCCGCCAAGGACTTCTCGTGTCCCCTCCTAGCTCTCCTAAGCCCCTTTTTCAGCTCATTCCTTGCTAACTTGTAACCCTCAATCGAGCCATCTGAACCTTGTTTCCTCATCCCTACATAAGCTTCCCTCTTCCTTTTCACAAGACATTCCACCTCTTTTGTGAACCATGGTTCCCTCACTCGGCCATTTCCTCCCTGCCTGACTGCGACATACCTATCAAGGACACCCAGTATATGTTCCTTGAAAAAGTTCCACTTTTCATGAGTTCCTTTCTCTGACAGTTTCTGTTCCCAACTTATGCCCCCTAATTATTCCCTAATCGCATCATAATTACCTCTCCCCCAATTGTAAACCTTGCCCTGCCGTACGGCCCTATCCCTCTCCATTGCAATAACAAAAGACACCGAATTGTGGTCATTATCTCCAAAGTGCTCTCCCACAACCAAATCTAACACTTGGCCCTGTTCATTTCCCAGTACAAAATCCAATGTGGCCTCACCTCTTGTCGGCCTATCCACATATTGTGTCAGGAAACCCTCCTGCACACACTGCAC
Source organism: Mustelus asterias (assembly GCF_964213995.1). Lineage (NCBI taxonomy): Eukaryota > Metazoa > Chordata > Chondrichthyes > Carcharhiniformes > Triakidae > Mustelus > Mustelus asterias. The sequence continues at coordinate 1,473,982 of NW_027590109.1, forward strand.
AAAAACTGCCCCATCCGAACTATTTGACCTACAAAGGTTCCAATCAATATTTGGAAAGTTAAAGTCCCCCATGACAACTACCCTGTGACCCCCACACCTATCCATAATCTGCTTAGCAATTTCTTCCGCCACATCTCTATTACTATTTGGGGGCCTATAGTAAACTCCTAACAATGTGACCGCTCCTTTCCCATTTCTAACCTCAGCCCATATTACCTCAGTGTGCAGATCCCCCTCGAAGTGCCTTTCCGCAGCCCTTAAACTATTAGTACAGATACAGTAGTAACACAGGGTGCTGGGGGAGAGAGGTTACTGAGTGACAGTGTGAGGGAGCTGGATTAACATCAGGAGTGATACAGTCAGTAACACAGTGTGCTGGGGGAGAGAGGTTACTGAGTGAGAGTGTGAGGGAGCTGGATTAACATCAGTACAGATACAGTCAGTAACACAGTGTGCTGGGGGAGAGGGGTTACAGAGTGACAGTCTGAGGGTGCTGGATTAACATCAGTACAGATACAGTCAGTAACACAGGGTGCTGGGGGGAGAGGGGTTCCTGAGTGACAGTGTGAGGGAGCTGGATTAACATCAGTACAGATACAGTCAGTAACATAGGGTGCTGGGGGGAGAGGGGTTACTGAGTGACTGTGTGAGGGAGCTGGATTAATATCAGTACAGATGCAGTCAGTTACACAGGGTGCTGCGGGGAGAGGGGTTACTGAGTGACAGAGTGAGGGAGCTGGATTAACATCAGTAGAGATACAGTCAGTAACACAGGGTGCTGGGGGAGAGGTGTGACTGAGTGACAGGAGAGGGAGCTGGATTAGCATCAGTAGAGATACAGTCAGTAACACAGGGTGCTGGGGGAGAGGGGTTCCTGAGTGACAGTGTGAGGGAGCTGGATTAACATCAGTAGAGATACAGTCAGTAACACAGGGTGCTGGGGGAGAGGGGTTACTGAGTGACAGTGTGAGGGAGCTGGATTAACATCAGTACAGATACAGTCAGTAACACAGGGTGCTGGGGGAGAGGGGTCACTGAGTGACAGTGTGAGGGACCTGGATTAACATCAGTACAGATACAGTCAGTAACACAGGGTGCTGGGGGAGAGGGGTTACTGAGTGACTGTGTGAGGCAGCTGGATTAACATCAGTACAGATACAGTCAGTAACACAGGGTGCTGGGGGAGAGGGGTTACTGAGTGACAGTGTGAGGGAGCTGGATTAACATCAGTACAGATACAGTCAGTAACACAGGGTGCTGGGGGAGAGGGGTTACTGAGTGACAGTGTGAGGGAGCTGGATTAACATCAGTACAGATACAGTCAGTAACACAGGGTGCTGGGGGAGAGGGGTTACTGAGTGACAGTGTGAGGCAGCTGGATTAACATCAGTACAGATACAGTCAGTAACACAGGGCGCTGGGGGAGAGAGGGGTTACTGAGTGACAGTATGAGGGAGCCCATTGTTCCACAGGAGCAGGCTGAGGGTGAGGGTGCTTGTTTGTGCATTATATTTATTTATTTATTTTTCAGTTAAACTTGTGAAAAAATTCAGAGTGTTTTTTCGAAACAGGAAGTAGGCCCAGCAGCAGCCTGGGAAGGTTTTGGAGGGTTTTAAAGTATGGCGCACTTTTGAGCGGACAGCGTTGTTAGCGGGCAGCGGACTGACCAGGGGGCAGAGTGAGAACTGAAGGGCTTTGGCTCAAAACGGGCTTCCGCCAGAACAGGCAGAGGCGAGAGGAGGTTTTTTCTTTTTCAGAAAGTTTATTCCTGTTTTTCCGCAGAGTTAAAAAAAATGCCAGGCAAGATGTTGGAATGCTCCTCCTGCAGGATGTGGGAGATCAGGGAGACCTCCGGTGTCCCTGATGACAACACCTGCAAAAGATGGATCCAACTGCAACTGCTAGCAAAGCGTGTTAGGGAACTGGAGCAGGAGCTTGATGACCTCCATCTAATTCGGGAGAATGAGGAGTTTATAGACAGTAGCTTTAGGGAGATAGTTACACCTAACCAGCAGAGCACAGGAAATTAGGTTACTGTAAGGAGAGGAAATGGCAGTGTGAAACGACAGACAGAGCAGGGTTCCCCTGTGGCCATACCCCTCCACAACAGGTATACTGAATTGGATACTGTTGTGGGAGATGCTTTACCTGGGACAAGCTGCGTCAGCCGGAACTCTGATACTGAGTCTGGTTCTACAGCGCAAAAGGGTGGGAGGAAGAAGAGGAGGGCAGTAGTGATAGGGGACTCAATGGTCAGAGGGACGGACAGGAGGTTCTCTGGTCGGGACAGAGACTCCCGCATGGTTTGTTACCTCCCAGGTGCAAAGGTCAGGGATGTCTCCGATCGCGTGCACAGCGTTCTAAAGTGGGAAGGTGATCAGCCAGATGTCGTGGTACACATCGGTACCAATGACGTGGGAAGGAAGAGTGAGGAGGTCCTAAAGAGTGAGTACAAAGAGCTTGGAAGGAAGTTAAAAAGCAGGACCCCGAGGGTAGTAATCTCAGGATTGCTACCTGAGCCACATGCCAGTGAGGGCAGGAGTAGGATGCTCGGGCGGATGAACACGTGGCTGAGGAACTGGTGCAGGGGGCAGGGTTTCCAATTCTTGGATCATTGGGACCTCTTCTGGGGCAGGTGGGACCTGTACAAGAGAGACGGGTTACACTTAAACTACAAGGGGACCAATATACTTGCAGGGAGATTTGCTCGTGTTATTGGGGAGCGTTTAAACTAGATTTGCAGGGGGATGGGAACCAGAGTGCCAGAGCAGATAGTGGAGCAGGGGTAAAAAGACAGGTTAGTTCAAGCAAAATCACAAATGGAAGGGTAGAGTGTGGTGGAAATAACCTTTTGAGGTGTGTCTATTTCAATGCCAGGGGTATTGTGGGGAAGGCAGATGAGCTGAAGGCGTGGATCGACACATGGAAATATGACATTATAGCCATTAGTGAAACTTGGCTACAGGAGGGGCAGGACTGGCAGCTCAATGTTCCAGGGTTCCAATGTTTCAGGCGGGATAGAGGCAGAGGGATTAAAGGTGAGGGGGGTGGCATTGTTGGTCAGGGAAAATGTTACAGCGGTACTCAGGCAGGATAGATTAGGGAGCTTGTCTACAGAGGCCCTATGGGTGGAGCTGAGAAACAGGAAATGTATGACCACATTAATGGTGTTGTGTTATAGTCCACCCAAAAGTCAGCGAGAATTGGAGGAGCAAATCAGCAGAGAGATAGCTGACAACTGCAAGAAACACAAAGTTGTGATAGAAGGGGATTTTAATTTTCCACATATCGATTGGGACTCACATACTGTTAAAGGTTTAGATGGGGTAGAATTTGTAAAATGTGTTCAGGAGAATTTTCTACATCAGTATATAGAGGTGCCAACGAGAGAGGATGCAATATTGGATCTCCTGTTGGGAAATGAGTTAGGGCAGGTGATGGATGTGAGTGTGAGGGAACACTTTGGATCCAGTGATCATAATGTCATTAGTTTCAACCTGATCATGGATAAGGATTGATCTGGTGCTCGGGTTGAAGTTCTGAACTGGAAAAAAGGCCAAATTTGATGAAATGAGAAGGGATCTGGGAAGTGTGGATTGGCACAGGCTGTTCTCTGGTAAGGATGTAAATGGAAATTGGGAGGCCTTCAAAGGAGAAATTTTGAGAGTGCAGAGTTTGTATGTTCCTGTCAGGATTAAAGGCAAAGTAAATAGGAATAAGGAACCTTGGTTCTCGAGGGAGATTGTAACACCGATTAAGAGGAAGAGAGAGTTGTATCAAATGTACAGGCAGCAAGGAACAGATCAGATGCTCGAGGAGTATAAAAAGGGCAAGAAGATACTTCAGAGGGAAATCAGGAGAGCTAAACGAAGACATGAGGTTGCTTTGGCAGACAGAGTGAAGGAAAATCCAAAGAGCTTCTATATGTTGGGAGTAAAAGGATAGTGAGGGACAAAATTGGTCCTCTTGAAGACCAGAGTGGTAGACTGTGTATGGAACCAAAAGAGATGGGGGAGATACTAAATGGTTTTTTTGGCATCCGTATTTACTGAGGAAATGGGCATGGAGTCTACGGAAATAGGGAAAACAGGTAGGGAGGTCATGGAACCTTTACAGATTAAAGGGGAGGAGGTGCTTGCTGCCTTGAGGCAAATCAGAGTGGATAAATCCCCAGGACCGGACAGGGTATTCCCACTGACCTTGAGGGAAGCTAGTGTTGAACATGTAGGGGCTCTGACAGACATATTTAAAATGTCAGTATTCACGGGGGAGGTGCCGGATGATTGGAGGGTGGCTCATGTTGTTCCGTTGTTTAAAAAAGGTTCCAAAAGAAATCCGGGACATTATAGGCCAGTAAGTTTGACGTCGGTGGTGGGCAAGTTATTCGAAGGTGTGATAAGGGATAGGATCTATAAATATTTGGATAGACAGGGACTTATTAGGGAGAGTCAACATGGCTTTGTGCGTGGTAGGTCATGTTTGACCAATCTATGAGAGTTTTTCGAGGAGGTTACCAGGAAAATGGATGAAGGGAAGGCGGTAGATGTTGTCTACCTGGATTTCAGCAAGGCCTTTGACAAGGTCCCTCATGGGAGGTTAGTTAGGAAGGTTCAGTCGCTGGGTATACATGGGGAGGTAGTAAATTGGATTAGACACTGGCTCAATGGAAGAAGCCAGAGAGTGGTTGTGGAGGATTGCTTCTCTGAGTGGAGGCCTGTGACTAGTGGTGTGCCGCAGGGATCGGTGTTGTGTCCATTGTTGTTTGTCATCTATATCAATGATCTAGATGATAATGTTGTAAATTGGATCAGCAAGTTTGCTGATATTACAAAGATTGGAGGTGTAGTGGACAGTGAGGAAGGTTTTCAAAGCTTGCAGAGGGATTTGGACCAACTCGAAAAATGGGCTGAAAAATGGCAAATGGAATTTAACGCAGACAAGTGTGAGATCTTGCACTTTGGAAGGACAAATCAAAGTAGAACGTACAGGGTAAATGGTAGGACTCTGAAGAGTGCAGTTGAACAGAGGGATCTGGGAATACAAGTACAGAATTCCCTAAAAGTGACGTCACAGGTGGATAGGGCCGTAAAGAGTGCCTTTGGTACATTGGTCTTTATAAATCGGAGCATCGAGTATAAAAGTCGGAGTGTTATGGTAAGGTTATATAATGATGTGGAGATGCCGGCGTTGGACTGGGGTAAACACAGTAAGAAGTTTAACAACACCAGGTTAAAGTCCAACAGGTTTATTTGGTAGCAAAAGCCACACAAGCTTTCGGAGCTGCAAGCCCCTTCTTCAGGTGAGTGGGAATTCTGTTCACAAACAGGGCTTATAAAGATACAAACTCAATTTACATGAATAATGGTTGGAATGCGAATACTTACAACTAATCAAGTCTTTAAGAAACAAAACAACGTGAGTGGAGAGAGCATCAAGACAGGCTAAAAAGATGTGTATTGTCTCCAGACAAGACAGCCAGTGAAACTCAGTGGGGATTACAAATAGTGTGAATTGAACCCAATATCCCGGTTGAGGCCGTCCTCGTGTGTGCGGAACTTGGCTATCAGTTTCTGCTCAGCGACTCTGCGCCGTCGTGTGTCGCGAAGGCCGCCTTGGAGAACGCTTACCCGAATATCAGAGGCCGAATGCCCGTGACCGCTGAAGTGCTCCCCAACAGGAAGAGAACAGTCTTGCCTGGTGATTGTCGAGCGGTGTTCATTCATCCGTTGTCGCAGCGTCTGCATAGTTTCCCCAATGTACCATGCCTCGGCACATCCTTTCTTGCAGCGTATCAGGTAGACAACGTTGGCCGAGTTGCAAGTGTATGTACCGTGTACCTGGTGGATGGTGTTCTCACGTGAGATGATGACATCTGTGTCGATGATCCGGCACGTCTTGCAGAGGTTGCTGTGGCAGGGTTGTGTGGTGTCGTGGTCACTGTTCTCCTGAAGGGTGGGTAGTTTGCTGCGGACAATGGTCTGGTTGAGGTTGTGCGGTTGTTTGAAGGCAAGAAGTGGGGGTGTGGGGATGGCCTTGGCGAGATGTTCATCTTCATCAATGACATGTTGAAGGCTCCGGAGGAGATGCCGTAGCTTCTCCGCTCCGAGGAAGTACTGGACAACGAAGGGTACTCTGTCCACTGTGTCCCGTGTTTGTCTTCTGAGGAGGTCGGTGCGGTTTTTCGCTGTGGCGCGTTGGAACTGTTGATCAATGAGTCGAGCGCCATATCCTGTTCTTATGAGGGCATCTTTCAGCGTCTGGAGGTGCCTGTTGCGATCCTCCTCATCCGAGCAGATCCTGTGTATTCGGAGGGCTTGTCCGGAGGGGATGGCTTCTTTAACGTGTTTAGGGTGGAAGCTGGAGAAGTGGAGCATCGTGAGGTTATCCGTGGGCTTGCGGTACAGTGAGGTGCTGAGGTGACCGTCCTTAATGGAGATGCGTGTGTCCAAGAATGCAACCGATTCCGGAGAGTAGTCTATGGTGAGTCTGATGGTGGGATGGAACTTGTTGATGTCATCACAGAGTTGTTTCAGTGATTGTTCACCATGAGTCCAAAGGAAGAAAATGTCATCGATGTATCTCGTGTATAGCATCGGTTGAAGGTCCCGTGCGGTGAAGAAGTCTTGTTCGAACCTGTGCATGAAGATGTTGGCATATTGAGGTGCGAATTTGGTCCCCATGGCTGTTCCGTGTGTCTGGATGAAGAACTGGTTGTTGAAGGTGAAGATATTGTGGTCCGCTGCCCTCGACTTGACATGTATGCCCAAGCTGTCAGGAGGTGCGTCAACACCAAATTCATCAGCCGCACTCACAAGACAGCCCCGAACATCACCCAAGCACAACGCAACGCCATCCACGCTCTCAAGACCAACCGCAACATTGTCATCAAACCAGCAGACAAAGGAGGGGCTATCGTCATACTGAACAGAACGGATTACTGCAAAGAAGTGTACCGACAACTAAACAACGAGGAACACTACAGACAGTTACCCACAGATCCGACCAAAGAACACACCCGTCAACTCAACACTCTGATCAAGACCTTTGATCCGGACCTTCAGAGCACCCTCCGTGCTCTCATCCCACGTACTCCACGCGTTGGAGATCTCTACTGCCTCCCAAAAATACACAAGGCAAACACACCCGGCCGTCCCATCGTATTGGGCAATGGGACCCTGTGCGAGAACCTCTCCGGCTATGTCGAGGGCATCTTGAAACCCATTGTACAAAGAACCCCCAGCTTTTGTCGCGACACTACGGACTTCCTACAGAAACTCAGCACACATGGAGCAGTTGAACCAGGAGCAGTCCTCGTCACAATGGATGTCTCGGCACTCTACACCAGCATCCCCCATGACGATGGCATTGCTGCAACGGCCTCAGTGCTCAGCGCCAACAACTGCCAGTTTCCAGATGCAATTTTACATCTCATCCGCTTCATCCTGGATCACAATATCTTCACCTTCAACAACCAGTTCTTCATCCAGACACACGGAACAGCCATGGGGACCAAATTCGCACCTCAATATGCCAATATCTTCATGCACAGGTTCAAACAAGACTTCTTCACCACACGGGACCTTCAACCGATGCTATACACTAGATACATCGATGATATTTTCTTCCTTTGGACTCATGGTGAACAATCACTGAAACAACTCTATGATGACATCAACAAGTTCCATCCCACCATCAGACTCACCATAGACTACTCTCCGGAATCGGTTGTATTCTTGGACACACGCATCTCCATTAAGGACGGTCACCTCAGCACCTCACTGTACCGCAAGCCCACGGATAACCTCACGATGCTCCACTTCTCCAGCTTCCACCCTAAACACGTTAAAGAAGCCATCCCCTACGGACAAGCGCTCCGAATACACAGGATCTGCTCGGATGAGGAGGATCGCAACAGACACCTCCAGACGCTGAAAGGTGCCCTCATAAGAACAGGATATGGCGCTCGACTCATCGATCAACAGTTCCAATGCGCCACAGCGAAAAACCGCACCGACCTCCTCAGAAGACAAACACGGGACACAGTGGACAGAGTACCCTTCGTCGTCCAGTACTTCCCCAGAGCGGAGAAGCTACGGTATCTCCTCCGGAGCCTTCAACATGTCATTGATGAAGACGAACATCTCACCAATGCCTTCCCCACACCCCCACTTCTTGCCTTCAAACAACCGCACAACCTCAACCAGACCATTGTCCGCAGCAAACTACCCAGCCTTCAGGAGAACAGTGACCACGACACCACACAACCCTGCCACAGCAACCTCTGCAAGACGTGCCGGATCATCGACACAGATGCGATCATCTCACGTGAGAACACCATCCACCAGGTACACGGTACATACTCTTGCAACTCGGCCAACGTTGTCTACCCGATACACTGCAGGAAAGGATGTCCCGAGGCATGGTACATTGCGGAAACTAGGCAGACGCTGCGACAACGGATGAATGAACACCGCTCGACAGTCATCAGGCAAGACTGTTCTCTTCCTGTTGGGGATCACTTCAGCGGTCACGGGCATTCGGCCTCTGATATTCGGGTAAGCGTTCTCCAAGGCGGCCTTCCCGACACACGATGGCGCAGAGTCGCTGAGCAGAAACTGATAGCCAAGTTCCGCACACACGAGGACGGCCTCAACCGGGATATTGGGTTCATGTCACACTAGCTGTAACCCGCACAGTTGCCTGGACCTGCCGAGTTTCACTGGCTGTCTTGTGTGGAGACAACACACATCTTTTTAGCCTGTCTTGGTGCTCTCTCCACTCACGTTGTTTTGTTTCCAAAAGACTTGATTAGCAGTAAGTATTCGCATTCCAACCATTATTCATGTAAATTGAGTCTGTGTCTTTATATGCCCTGTTTGTGAACAGAATTCCCACTCACCTGAAGAAGGGGCTTGCAGCTCCGAAAGCTTGTGTGGCTTTTGCTACCAAATAAAACTGTTGGACTTTAACCTGGTGTTGTAAAACTTCTTACTGTGTTTACCCCAGTTCAACGCCGGCATCTCCACATCACAGCTTTTATTAACAGGGGGTTGGAGTTTAAGAGCCGTGGGGTTATGCTGCAACTGTACAGGACCTTGGTGAGACCACATTTGGAATATTGTGTGCAGTTCTATTCACCTCACTATAAGAAGGATGTGGAAGCGCTGGAAAGAGTGCAGAGGAGATTTACCAGGATGCTGCCTGGTTTGGAGGGTAGGTCTTATGAGGAATGGTTGAGGGAGCTAGGGTTGTTCTCTCTGGAGCGGAGGAGGCTGAGGGGAGACTTAATAGAGGTTTATAAAATGATGAAGGGGATAGATAGAGTGAACGTTCAAAGACTATTTCCTCGGGTGGATGGAGCTATTACAAGGGGGCATAACTATAGGGTTCGTGGTGGGAGATATAGGAAGGATATCAGAGGTAGGTTCTTTACGCAGAGAGTGGTTGGGGTGTGGAATGGACTGCCTGCAGTGATAGTGGAGTCAGACACTTTAGGAACATTTAAGCGGTTATTGGATAGGCACATGGAGCACACCAGGATGATAGGGAGTGGGATAGCTTGATCTTGGTTTCAGATAAAGCTCGGCACAACATCGTGGGCCGAAGGGCCTGTTCTGTGCTGGACTGTTCCATGTTCTATGAGTGCAGAGAAGGTTTACCAGGATGTTGCCTGGTATGGAGGGTCTTAGCTATGAGGAGAGATTGGGTAAACTGGGGTTTTTCTCCCTGGAAAGACGGAGAATGAGGGGAGACCTAATACAGGTGTACAAGATTATGATGGGTATAGAACATAGAACATTACAGCGCAGAACAGGCCCTTCGGCCCACGATGTTGCACCGACCAGTTAAAAAAAAAAACTGTGACCCTCCAACCTAAACCAATTTCTTTTCGTCCATGAACCTATCTACGGATCTCTTAAACGCCCCCAAACTAGGCGCATTTACTACTGATGCTGGCAGGGCATTCCAATCCCTCACCACCCTCTGGGTAAAGAACCTACCCCTGACATCGGTTCTATAACTACCCCCCCTCAATTTAAAGCCATGCCCCCTCGTGCTGGATTTCTCCATCAGAGGAAAAAGGCTATCACTATCCACCCTATCTAAACCTCTAATCATCTTATATGTTTCAATAAGATCCCCTCTTAGCCGCCGCCTTTCCAGCGAAAACAATCCCAAATCCCTCAGCCTCTCCTCATAGGATCTCCCCTCCATACCAGGCAACATCCTGGTAAACCTCCTCTGCACCCTCTCCAAAGCCTCCACATCCTTCCTGTAATGTGGGGACCAGAACTGCACACAGTACTCCAAGTGCGGCCGCACCAGAGTTGTGTACAGTTGCAACATAACGCTACGACTCCTAAATTCAATCCCCCTACCAATAAACGCCAAGACACCATATGCCTTCTTAACAACCTTATCTACTTGATTCCCAACTTTCAGGGATCTATGCACACATACACCTAGATCCCTCTGCTCCTCCACACTATTCAAAGTCCTCCCGTTAGCCCTATACTCAACACATCTGTTATTCCTACCAAAGTGAATTACCTCACACTTCTCCGCATTAAACTCCATCCGCCACCTCTCGGCCCAACTTTGCAACCTGTCTAAGTCTTCCTGCAAACTACGACACCCTTCCTCACTGTCTACCACACCACCGACTTTGGTGTCATCAGCAAATTTGCTAATCCACCCAACTATACCCTCATCCAGATCATTAATAAATATTACAAACAGCAGTGGCCCCAAAACAGATCCCTGAGGTACACCACTTGTAACCGCACTCCATGATGAATATTTACTATCAACCACCACCCTCTGTTTCCTATCCGCTAGCCAATTCCTGATCCAATTTCCTAGATCACCCCCAATCCCATACATCTGCATTTTCTGCAGAAGCCTACCATGGTGAACCTTATCAAACGCCTTACTAAAATCCATATATACCACGTCCACTGCCTTGCCCCCATCCACCTCCTTGGTCACTTTCTCAAAAAACTCAATAAGGTTAGTAAGGCACGACCTACCTGCCACAAAACCATGCTGACTATCACCTATCAATTCATTACTCTCCAAATAACTATAAATCCTATCCCTTATAATTTTTTCCAACATCTTGCCGACAACAGAAGTAAGACTCACCGGTCTATAATTCCCGGGGAAGTCTCTGTTCCCCTTCTTAAACAATGGGACAACATTCGCTAACCTCCAATCTTCTGGTACTATACCAGAGGCCAACGACGACCTGAAGATCAGAGCCAGAGGCTCTGCAATCACTTCTCTTGCCTCCCAGAGAATCCTTGGATAAATCCCATCCGGACCAGGGGATTTATCTATTTTCAGACCCTCCAGAATATCCTGCACATCCTCCTTATCAACTGTAATACTGTCTATTCTACTCCCTTGCAACCCAGTGTCCTCCTCAGCTATATTCATGTCCCCTTGCGTGAACACCGAAGAGAAATATTGGTTCAATGCTTCACCAATCTCCTCCGGTTCCACACATAACTTCCCTCTGCCATCTATAACTGGCCCTAAACTTGCCCTAACCAACCTTCCGTTCTTGACATACCTATAGAACGCCTTAGGATTCTCTTTAACCCTATCCGCCAAAGTCTTCTCATGTCCCCTTTTAGCCCTTCTAAGCTCGCTCTTCAACTCCCTCTTAGCCAATCTAAAGCTTTCTAGTGCACTACCCGAGTGCTCACGTCTCATCCGAACATAAGCCTCCTTTTTCTTTTTAACCAACAAAGAAACTTTTTTGGTGCACCACGGTTCCCTAGCCCTACCAATTCCTCCTTGCCTGACAGGGACATACCTATCACAGACTCGCAGTAGCTGCTCCTTGAAAAAACTCCACATGTCGGACGTTCCCAGTCCCTGTAATCTCCTAGTCCAACCTATGTTTCCTAATTCTCTCCTAATAGCCTCATAATTACCCTTCCCCCAGCTAAAACCACTGGCCCGAGGTTCATGCCTATCCCTTTCCATCACTAAGGTGAACGTAACCGAATTGTGGTCACTATCACCAAAATGCACACCAACGTCCAAGTCTAGTACCTGGTCTGGCTCATTTCCCAGCACCAGATCCAATATAGCCTCACCTCTAGTTGGCCTGTCTACATACTGAGTCAAAAAACCTTCCTGCACGCTTTGAACAAAAACTGACCCCTCTAACGAGCTAGAGCTATAACAATTCCAGTCAATATTAGTCAAGTTAAAATCCCCCATAACAATTGCCCTATTACTTTCACTCCTAAGCAGGATTGACTCCGCAATCCTATCCTCAACCTCTCTAGAACTTTTAGGAGGTCTATAAAAGACTCCCATCGATAGGGTGAACAGTGGGAAGCTTTTTCCCAGGTCGGAGGTGACGATCACGAGGGGTCACGGGCTCAAGCTGAGAGCGGCGAAGTATAACTCAGATATTAGAGGGACGTTTTTTACACAGAGGGTGGTGGGGGCCTGGAATGCGCTGCCAGGTAGGGTGGTGGAGGCAGGCACGCTGGCATCGTTTAAGACTTACCTGGATAGTCACATGAGCATTTTGGGAATGGAGGGATACAAACGATTGGTCTAGTTGGACCAAGGAGCGGCACAGGCTTGGAAGGCCGAAGGGCCTGTTTCCTGTGTTGTACTGTTCTTTGTTCTTTGTTCTTTTTTTTGTTTGAGGGGAATTAAAGAGGATTTGGGCGGGGGGGGGTACGGGGCTGAGAGGGATTTGGAGGGGGATTGAAGAGGGTTTGGGCAGTGGGGGGGGGGTACGGTGCTGAGAGGGATTTGGAGGGGGATTGAAGAGGGTTTGGGCAGTGCAGAGGGTTGGGCGGGGAGGGGGGGGGGTTGCTATGGGCCTGAGAGGGATTTACATAAGAACATAAGAAATAGGAGCAGGAGTAGGCCATCTAGCCCCTCGAGCCTGCCCCGCTATTCAATAAGATCATGGCTGATCTGAAGTGGATCAGTTCCACTTACCCGCCTGCTCACCATATCCCCTAATTCCCTTACCGATCAGGAATCCATCTATCCGTGATTTAAACATATTCAACGAGGTAGCTTCCACCACTTCAGTGGGCAGCGAATTCCAGAGATTCACCACCCTGTGAGAGAGGAAGTTCCTCCTCAACTCGGTCCTAAACTGACCCCTCTTTATTTTGAGGCTGTGGCCTCTAGTTCTAGTTTCCTTTCTAAGTGGAAAGAATCTCTCCGCCTCCACCCTATCCAGCCCCTTCATTATCTTATAGGTCTCGATAAGATCCCCCCTCAGCCTTCTAAATTCCAACGAGTACAAACCCAATCTGCTCAGTCTCTCCTCATAATCAACACCCCTCATCTCTAGTATCAACCTGGTGAACCTTCTCTGCACTCCCTCCAAGGCCAATATATCCTTCCGCAAATAAGGGGACCAATACTGCACACAGTATTCCAGCTGCGGCCTCACCAATGCCCTGTACAGATGCAGCAAGACATCTCTGTTTTTATATTCTATCCCCCTTGCGATATAGGCCAACATCCCATTTGCCTTCTTGATCACCAGTTGCACCTGCAGACTGGGTTTTTGCGTCTCATGCACAAGCACCCCCAGGTCCCTTTGCACAGTAGCATGTTGCAATTTTTTTCCATTTAGATAATAATCCAATTTGCTATTATTTCCTCCAAAGTGAATAACCTCGCATTTGTCAACGTTATACTCCATCTGCCAGATCCTCACCCACTCACTCAGCCTGTCCAAATCTCTCCGCAGACCTTCTACGCCCTCCACACGATTCACTTTTCCACTTATCTTTGTGTCGTCTGCAAACTTTGTTACCCTACACTCAGTCCCCTCCTCCAGATCGTCTATATAAATGGTAAATAGTTGAGGCCCCAGTACCGATCCCTGCGGCACGCCACTAGTTCCCATCCGCCAACCAGAAAAGCACCCATTTATTCCAACTCTCTGCTTCCTGTTGGATAGCCAATCCCCAATCCACGCTAACACCCTACCTCCAACTCCGTGCGACCCAATCTTCTGCAGCAACCTTTTGTGAGGCACCTTATCAAATGCCTTTTGGAAATCCAAAAACACCGCATCCACCAGTTCCCCTCCATCAACCGCACTAGTCACATCTTCATAAAAATCCAACAAGTTCGTCAAGTACGACTTTCCCCTCATGAATCCATGCTGCGTCTGCTTAATCGAACCATTCTTACCCAGATGGCTTGCTATTTCTTCTTTAATGATGGATTCCAGCATTTTCCCAACTACTGACGTGAAGCTAAACGGCCTGTCGTTACCCGCCTTTAGTCTATTTCCTTTTTTAAACAGCGGCGTAACATTAGCCGTTTTCCAATCCGCCGGCACTACCCAGAATCCAACGAATTTTGATAAATAACCACTGACGCATCCGCTATTACCTCTGACATTTCTTTCAGCACCCTGGGATGCATTCCATCCGGGCCCGAGGACTTGTCCACCTTCAGTCCCGTTAGTCTACCCAGCACTGCCTCCCTGGTAACATTAATTGTATTGAGTACCTCTCCTCCTACCAACCCTCTATCGTTAATATTCGGTAAACTATTTGTGTCTTCCACCGTGAAGACCGACACAAAAAACTTATTTAAAGTTTCAGCCATTTCCTCATTTCCCACTACGAAACCCCCCTCTCGTCCTCCAAGGGTCCAACATTCACTCTTGTCACTCTATTCCTTTTTATATATTTGTAAAAGCTTTTACTGTCATTTTTTATATTTAGAGCTAGCCTAGCTTCAAAACCTATCTTTCCTTTCTTTATCGCTTTCTTAGTCGTTCATTGTTGTTTCCTAAAGTTTTCCCAATCTTCCGATTCTCCACTATTTTTGGCCACTCTGTACGCATCGGTCTTTAATTTAATACTCTCCTTAATTTCCTTCGTTATCCACGGCTGGTAATCCCTTTTCTTACAGTCCTTCTTTATCACCTTCTTTATTTGCACATCTGCAGAGTAGTTGGATTAGCCGTGCTAAATTGTTCCTTAGTGTCCAAAGATGAGTAGGTTAGGGTGGATTGGCCATGCTAAATTGTCCCTTAGTGTCCAAAGATGTGCAGGTTAGGGTGGATTGGCCGTGCTAAATTGTCCCTTACTGTCCAAAGATGTGCAGTTTAGGGTGGATTGGCCATGCTAAATTGTCCCTTAATGTCCAAAGATGTGCAAGTTAGGTGGATTGGCCACGCTAAATTGTCCCTTAGTGTCCAAAGATGTGCAGGTTAGGGTGGATTGGCCATGCTAAATTGTTCCTTAGTGTCCAAAGATGTGCAGGTTAGGGTGGATTGGCCATGTAAAATTGTCCCTTAGTGTCCAAAGATGTGCAGGTTAGGGTGGATTGGCCATGCTAAATTGTCCCTTAGTGTCCAAAGATGTGCAGGTTAGGGTGGATTGGCCGTGCTAAATTGTCCCTTAGTGTCCAAAGATGTGCAGGTGAGGGTGGATTGGCCATGCTAAATTGTCTGTTAGTGTCCTAAGATGTGCAGGTTAGGGTGGATTGGCCATGCTAAATTGTCCCTTATGTCCAAAGATGTGCAGGTTAGGGTGGATTGGCCGTGCTAAATTGTCCCTTAGTGTCCAAAGATGTGTAGGTTAGGTGGATTGGCCATGCTAAATTGTCCCTTAGTGTCCAAAGATGTGCAGATTTGTTGGATTGGCCATGCTAAATTGTCCCTTAGTGTCCAAAGATGTGTAGGTTAGGGTGGATTGGCCGTGCAAAATTGTCCCTCAGTGTCCACAGATGTGTAGGTTAGGGTGGATTGGCCATGCTAAATTGTCCATTAGTGTCCAAAGATGTGCAGGTTAGGGTGGATTGGCCATGCTAAATTGTCCCTTAGTGTCCAAAGAGGTGCTGGTTAGGGTGGATTGGCCATGCTAAATTGTCCCTTCGTGTCCAAAGATGTGCGGGTTAGGGTGGATTGGCCATGCTAAATTGTCCCTTAGTGTCCAAAGATGTGCGGGTTAGGGTAGATTGGCCATGCTAAATTGTCCCTTAGTGTCCAAAGATGTGCAGGTTAGGGAGGATTGGCCGTGCTAAATTGTCCCTTAGTGTCCAAAGATGTGCGTGTTAGGGTGGATTGGCCATGCTAAATTGTCCCTTAGTGTCCAAGGATGTGCAGGTTAGGGTGGATTGGCCGTGCTAAATTGTCCCTTAGTGTCCGAAAATGTGCAGGTTAGGCCGGATTGGCCATGCTAAGTTGTCCCTTCGTGTCCAAAGATGTGCAGGTTAGGGTGGATTGGCCATGCTAAATTGTCTCTTAGTGTCCAAAGATGTGTAGGTTAGGGTGGATTGGCCATGCTAAATTGTCCCTTAGTGTCCAAAGATGTCTAGGTTAGGGTGGATTGGCCATGCTAAATTGTCCCTTAGTGTCCAAAGATGTGCGGGTTAGGGTGGATTGGCCATGCTAAATTGTCCCTTAGTGTCCAAAGATGTGCGGGTTAGGGTAGATTGGCCATGCTAAATTGTCCCTTAGTGTCCAAAGATGTGCAGGTTAGGGAGGATTGGCCGTGCTAAATTGTCCCTTAGTGTCCAAAGATGTGCGTGTTAGGGTGGATTGGCCATGCTAAATTGTCCCTTAGTGTCCAAAGATGTGCAGGTTAGGGTGGATTGGCCATGCTAAATTGTCCCTTCGTGTCCAAGGATGTGCAGGTTAGGGTGGATTGGCCGTGCTAAATTGTCCCTTAGTGTCCGAAAATGTGCAGGTTAGGCCGGATTGGCCATGCTAAGTTGTCCCTTCGTGTCCAAAGATGTGCAGGTTAGGGTGGATTGGCCATGCTAAATTGTCTCTTAGTGTCCAAAGATGTGTAGGTTAGGGTGGATTGGCCATGCTAAATTGTCCCTTAGTGTCCAAAGATGTGTAGGTTAGGGTGGATTGGCCGTGCTAAACTGTCCCTTAGTGTCCAAAGATTTGCGCTTCTTGGCCTTTTGGCTAAGATCAAGTGTCGTATGGATCGCCTGCACTTGGTTGAGGTCATTAGCTTACACTGAAGCTTCATATGTTTCATATGAAGCAATTTTTAAAAGCGGCATCTCGGCCTTTTGGCTAAGATGCAAATGAGCTCAGGTGTTGGAGCAGGATCCTCCCCCTTCTCCAATCAGCTTGGCTCATGTAGATCAGACCCAGGACAGGGTGGTTTTGGTCTCCCGCCCTGTCTTGTCAGCCTGGATCTGAAATGTCTCAACTTGTTGAGACTCTGAATTGGATTTGATTTGATTGAATTGGAAAAGTATATTTTAAAAAAAGATGTGCGGGTTAGGGTGGATTGGCCATGCTAAATTGTCCCTTAGTGTCCAAAGATGTGCAGGTTAAGGTGGATCGGCCGTGCTAAATTGTCCCTTAGTGTCCAAAGATGTGCGGGTTAGGGTGGGTTGGCCGTGCTAAATTGTCCCTTAGTGTCCAAAGATGTGCAGATTTTTTGGATTGGCCATGCTAAATTGTCCCTTAGTGTCCAAAGATGTGCAGGTTAGGGTGGACTGACCATGCTAAATTGTCCCTTAGTGTCCAAAGATGTGTAGGTTAGGGTGGATTGGCCGTGCTAAATTGTCCCTTAGTGTCCAAAGATGTGCGGGTTAGGGTGGATTGGCCATGCTAAATTGTCCCTTAGTGTCCAAAGATGTGTAGGTTAGGTGGATTGGCCATGTTAAATTGCCTCTTAGTGTCCAAAGATGTGCAGGTTGGGAGATTGGCCATGCTAAAGTGCCCCTTAGAGTCCAAAGATGTGCAGGTTAAGGTGGATCGGCCGTGCTTAATTGTCCCTTAGTGTCCAAAGATGTGCGGGTTAGGGTGGGTTGGCCGTGCTAAATTGTCCCTTAGTGTCCAAAGATGTGCAGATTTGTTGGATTGGCCATGCTAAATTGTTCCTTAGTGTCCAAAGATGTGCAGGTTCGGGTGGACTGGCCATGCTAAATTGTCCCTTAGTGTCCAAAGATGTGCAGGTTAGGTTGGATTGGCCATGCTAAATTGTCCCTTAGTGTCCAAAGATGTGCAGGTTAGGGTGGACTGGCCATGCTAAATTGTCCCTTCGTGTCCAAAGATGTGTAGGTTAGGGTGGATTGGCCGTGCTAAATTGTCCCTTAGTGTCCAAAGATGTGTAGGTTAGGGTGGATTGGCCGTGCTAAATTGTCCCTTAGTGTCCAAAGATGTGTAGGTTAGGGTGGATTGGCCGTGCTAAATTGTCCCTGAGTGTCCAAAGATGTGCGGGTTAGGGTGGATTGGCCGTGCAAAATTGTCCCTTACTGTCCAAAGATGTGCAGGTTAGGGTGGATTCGCCATGCTAAATTGTCCATTAGTGTCCAAAGATGTGTAGGTTAGGGTGGATTGGCCGTGCTAAATTGTCCCTTAGTGTCCAAAGATGTGCAGGTGAGGTTGGATTGGCCATGCTAAATTGCCCCTTAGTGTCCAAAGATGTGCGGGTTAGAAGGATTGGCCATGCTAAATAATCCCTTAGTGTCCAAAGATGTGCAGGTTAGGGTGGATTGGCCGTGCTAAATTGTCCCTTAGTGTCCAAAGATGTGCGGGTTAGGGTGGATTGGCCATGCTAAATTTGTCCCTTAGCGTCCAAAGATGTGCAGGTTAGGGTGGATTGGCCATGCTAAATTGCCCCTTAGTGTCCAAAGATGTGCGGGTTAGGGTGGATTGGCCATGCTAAATTGTCCCTTAGTGTCCAAAGATGTGCAGGTTAGGGTAGATTGGCCATGCTAAATTGTCCCTTAATGTCCAAAGATGTGCAGGTTTGGTGGATTGGCCATGCTAAATTGTACCTTAGTGTCCAAAGATGTGCAGGTTTGTGGGGATTGGCCATGCTGAATTGTCCCTTAGTGTCCAAAGATGTGCAGGTTAGGGTGGATTGGCCATGCTAAATTGTCCCTTAGTGTCCAAAGATGTGTAGCTTCGGGTGGATTGGCCGTGCTAGATTGTCCCTTAGTGTCCAAAGATGTGCAGATTTGTTGGATTGGCCATGCTAAATTGTCCCTTAGTGTCCAAAGATGTGTAGGTTAGGGTGGATTGGCCGTGCTAGATTGTCCCTTAGTGTCCAAAGATGTGTCGGTTAGGGTGGATTGGCCGTGCTAAATTGTCCCTGACAGTCCAAAGATTTGCGCTTCTCGGCCTTTTGGCTAAGATCAAGTGTCGTATGGATCGCCTGCACTTGGTTGAGGTCATTAGCTGACACTGAAGCATCATATGTTTCATATGAAGCAATTTTTAAAAGCGGCATCTCGGCCTTTTGGCTAAGATGCAAATGAGCTCATGTCTTGGAGGAGGATCCTCCCCCTTCTCCAATCAGCTTGGCTCATGTAGATCAGGCCCAGGACAGAGTGGATTTGGTCTCCCGCCCTGTCTTGTCAGCCTGGATCTGAAATGTCTCAACTTGTTGAGACTCTGAATTGGATTTGATTTGATTGAATTGGAAAAGTATATTTTAAAAAAAGATGTGCGGGTTAGGGTGGATTGGCCATGCTAAATTGTCCCTTAGTGTCCAAAGATGTGCGGGTTAGGGTGGATTGGCCATGCTAAATTGTCCCTTAGTGTCCAAAGATGTGCAGGTTAGGGTGGATTGGCCATGCTAAATTGTCCCTTAGTGTCCAACGATGTGCGGGTTAGGGTGGATTGGCCATGCTAAATTGTCCCTTAGTGTCCAAAGATGTGCGGGTTAGGGTGGATTGGCCATGCTAAATTGTCCCTTAGTGTCCAAAGATGTGCGGGTTAGGGTGGATTGGCCGTGCTAAATTGTCCCTTAGTGTCCAAAGATGTGCGGGTGAGGGTGGATTGGCCATGCTAAATTGTCCCTCACTGTCCAAAAATGTGTCGGTTAGGGTGGATTGGCCGTGCTAAATTGTCCCTTAGTGTCCAAAGATGTGCGGGTTAGGGTGGATTGGCCATGCTAAATTGTCCCTTACTGTCCAAAGATGTGCAGGTTAGGGTGGATTGGCCATGCTACATTGCCCCTTAGTGTCCAAAGATGTGCAGGTTAGGGTGGATTGGCCATGCTAAATTGTCCCTCAGTGTCCAAAGATGTGCGGGTTAGGGTGGATTGGCCGTGCAAAATTGTCCCTTAGTGTCCAAAGATGTGTAGGTTAGGTGGATTAGCCATGCTAAATTGTCCCTTAGTGTCCAAAGATGTGCAGGTTAGGGTGGATTGGCCGTGCTAAATTGTCCCTTAGTGTCCAAAGATGTGCAGGTTAGGGTGGATTTGCCATGCTAAATTGTCCCTTAGTGTCCAAAGATGTGCAGGTTAGGGTGGATTGGCCATGCTAAATTGTCCCTTAGTGTCCAAAGATGTGCAGGTTCGTTGGATTGGCCATGCTAAATTGTCCCTTAGTGTCCAAAGATGTGCAGGTTAGGGTGGATTGGCCATGCTAAATTGTCCCTTAGTGTCCAAAGATGTGCAGGTTAGGGTGGATTGGCCATGCTAAATTGTCCCTTAGTGTCCAAAGATGTGCGGGTTAGGGTGGATTGTCCATGCTAAATTGAATGGGGCCTCCTTTTCCTGTGTAACAGGCTGGAGAAGGGGCTGAATGGCCTCCTCCTTTTCCTGTGTAACAGGCTGGAGAAGGGGCTGAATGGCCTCCTCCTGTTCCTGTGTAACCGGCTGGAGACGGCGCTGAATGGGGCCTCCTCCTGTTCCTGTGTAACAGGCTGGAAAAGGGGCTGAATGGCCTCCTCCTGTTCCTGTGTAACAGACTGGAGAAGGGACTGAATGGGGCCTCCTCCTGTTCCTGTGTAACAGACTGGAGAAGGGACTGAATGGGGCCTCCTCCTGTTCCTGTGTAACAGGCTTGAGAAGGGGCTGAATGGCCTCCTCCTTTTCCTGTGTAACAGGCTGGAGAAGGGGCTGAATGGCCTCCTCCTGTTCCTGTGTAACCGGCTGGAGAAGGGGCTGTATGGCCTCCTCCTGTTCCTGTGTAACCGGCTGGAGAAGGGGCTGAATAGCCTCCTCCTGTTCCTGTGTAACAGACTGGAGAAGGGACTGAATGGGGCCTCCTCCTGTTCCTGTGTAACAGGCTGGAGAAGGGGCTGAATGGGGCCTCCTCCTGTTCCTGTGTAAGAGGCTGGAGAAGGGGCTGAATGGGGCCTCCTCCTGTTCCTGTGTAACAGGCTGGAGAAGGGGCTGAATGGGGCCTCCTCCTGTTCCTGTGTAACAGGCTGGAGAAGGGGCTGAATGGCCTCCTCCTATTCCTTTCTAACAGGCTGGAGAAGGGGCTGAATGGCCTCCTCCTGTTCCTGTGTAACAGGCTGGAGAAGGGCTGAATGGCCTCCTCCTGTTCCCTGTGTAACAGGCTGGAGAAGGGGCTGAATGGGGCCACATCCTTTTCCTGTGTAACAGGCTGGAGAAGGGGCTGAATGGCCTCCTCCTTTTCCTGTGCAACAGGCTGGAGAAGGGGCTGATGGCCTCTTCCTGTTCCTGTGTAACCGGCTGGAGAAGGCGCTGAATGGGGCCTCCTCCTGTTCCTGTGTAACAGGCTAGAGAAGGGGCTGAATGTGGCCTCCTCCTGTTCCCTGTGTAACAGGCTGGAGAAGGGGCTGAATGGCCTCCTCCTGTTCCTGTGTAACAGGCTGGAGAAGGGGCTGAATGCGGCCTCCTCCTGTTCCTGTGTAACAGGCTGGAGAAGGGGCTGAATGGCCTCCTCCTGTTCCTGTATAACAGACTGGAGAAGGGGCTGAATAGCCTGCTCCTGTTCCTGTATATCAGACTGGAGAAGGGGCTGAATGGCCTCCTCCTGTTCCTGTATGACAGACTGGAGAAGGGGCTGAATGGCCTGCTCCTGTTCCTGTGTAACAGGCTGGAGAAGGGGCTGAATGTCCTGCTCCTGTTCCTGTATAACAGACTGGAGAAGGGGCTGAATGGCCTCCTCCTCTTCCTGTGTAACAGGCTGGAGAAGTGGCTGAATGGGGCCTCCTCCTGTTCCCTGTGTAACAGGCTGGAGAAGTGGCTGAATGGGGCCTCCTCCTGTTCCTGTGTAACAGACTGGAGAAGGGGCTGAATAGCCTCCTCCTGTTCCTGTGCAACAGACTGAGGAAGGGGCTGAATAGCCTCCTCCTGTTACTGTGTAACAGGCTGGAGAAGGGGCTGAATGGCCTCCTCCTGTTCCTGTGTAACAGGCTGGAGAAGGGGCTGAATGGCCTCCTCCTGTTCCTGTGTAACAGGCTGGAGAAGGGGCTGAATGGCCTCCTCCTGTTCCTGTGTAACAGGCTGGAGAAGGGGCTGAATGGCCTCCTCCTGTTCCTGTGTAACAGGCTGGAGAAGGGGCTGAATGGGGCCTCCTCCTGTTCCTGTGTAACAGCCTGGAGAAGGGGATGAACATAGAACATAGAACATTACAGCGCAGTACAGGCCCTTCAGCCCTCAATGTTGCGCCGACCAGTGAAACCAATCTAAAGCCCCTCTAATCTACACTATTCCAATATCATCCATATGTTTATCCAATAACCACTTGAATGGTCTTAATGTTGACGAGTCCACCACTGCTGCAGGCAGGGTATTCCACGCCCTTACTACTCTCTGAGTAAAGAACCTACCTCTAACATCTGTCCTCTATCTCTCACCCCTCAATTTAAAGCTATGCCCACTCGTGCTAGCAAACACCATCCAAGGAAAAAGGCTCTCACTATCCACCCTATCTAATCCTCTGATCATCTTGTATGCCTGTATTAAGTCACCTCTTAACCATCTTCTCTCTGACGAAAACAGCCTCAAGTCCCTCAGCCTTTCCTCATAAGACCTTCCCACCATACCAGGCAACATAAGAACATAAGAAATAGGAGCAGGAGTAGGCCATCTAGCCCCTCGAGCCTGCCCCGCCATTCAATAAGATCATGGCTGATCTGACGTGGATCAGTACCACTTACCCGCCTGATCCCCATAACCCTTAATTCCCTTACCGATCAGGAATCCATCCATCCGCGCTTTAAACATCTTCAGCGAGGTAGCCTCCACCACCTCAGTGGGCAGAGAATTCCAGAGATTCACCACCCTCTGGGAGAAGAAGTTCCTCCTCAACTCTGTCTTAAACCGACCCCCCTTTAATATACTGGCAACATACTAGTAAATCTCCTCTGCACCCTTCCCAACGCTTCCACATCTTTCTTATAATGCTGGGGGAGAGGGGTTTCTGAATGACAGTGTGAGGGAGCTGGATTAACATCAGTACAGATGCAGTCAGTAACACAGGGTGCTGGGGGGAGAGGGGTTACTGAGTGACAGTGTGAGGAAGCTGGATTAATATCAGGAGAGACACAGTCAGTAACACAGGGTGCTGGGGGAGAGGGGTTACTGAGTGACAGTGTGAGGGAGCTGGATTAACATCAGTACAGATACAGTCAGGAACACAGGGTGCTGGGGGAGAGGGGTAACTGAGTGACAGTGTGAGGGAGCTGGATTAACATCAGTACAGATACAGTCAGGAACACAGGGTGCTGGGGGAGAGGGGTTACTGAGTGACAGTGTGAGGGAGCTGGATTAACATCAGTACAGATACAGTCAGTAACACAGGGTGCTGGGGGGAGAGGGGTTACTGAGTGACAGTGTGAGGGAGCTGGATTAATATCAGGAGAGACACAGTCAGTAACACAGGGTGCTGGGGGAGAGAGGTTACTGAGTGACAGTGTGAGGGAGCTGGATTAACATGAGAACATAGAACATAGAACAGTACAGCACAGAACAGGCCCTTCGGCCCACGATGTTGTGCCGAGCTTTATCTGAAACCAAGATCAAGCTATCCCACTCCCTCTCATCCTGGTGTGCTCCAGTGCCTATCCAATAACCGCTTAAATATTCCTAAAGTGTCTGACTCCACTATCACTGCAGGCAGTCCATTCCACATCTCAACCACTCTCTGCATAAATAACCTACCTCTGATATCCTTCCTATATCTCCCACCACGAACCCTATGGTTATGCCCCCTTGTAATAGCTCCATCCACCTGAGGAAATAGTCTTTGAACGTTCACTCTATCTATCCCCTTCATCATTTTATACACCTCTATTAAGTCTCCCCTCAGCCTCCTCCGCTCCAGAGAGAACAGCCCTAGCTCCCTCAACCTTTCCTCATAAGACCTACCCTCCAAACCAGGCAGCATCCTGGTAAATCTCCTCTGCACTCCTTCCAGCGCTTCCACATCCTTCTTATAGTGAGGTGACCAGAACTGCACACAATATTCCAAATGTGGTCTCACCAAGGTCCTGTACAGTTGCAGCATAACCCCACGGCTCTTAAACTCCAACCCCCTGTTAATAAAAGCTAACACACTATAGGCCTTCTTCACAGCTCTATCCACTTGAGTGGCAACCTTTAGAGATCTGTGGATATGAACCCCAAGATCTCTCTGTTCCTCCACAGTCTTCAGAACCCTACCTTTGACCCTGTAATCCACATTTGAATTAGTCCTACCAAAATGAATCACCTCACATTTATCAGGGTTAAACTCCATTTGCCATTTTTCAGCCCAGCTTTGCATCCTATCTATGTCTCTTTGCAGCCTACAACAGCCCTCCACCTCATCCACTACTCCACCAATCTTGGTGTCATCAGCAAATTTACTGATCCACCCTTCAGCCCCCTCCTCTAGGTCATTAATAAAAATCACAAAGAGCAGAGGACCAAGCACTGATCCCTGTGGCACTCCGCTAGCAACCTGCCTCCAATCCGAAAATTTTCCATCCACCAACACCCTCTGTCTTCGATCAGACAGCCAGTTACCTATCCAATCGGCCAACTTTCCCTCTATCCCACACCTCCTTACTTTCATCATAAGCCGACCATGGGGGACCTTATCAAATGCCTCACTAAAATCCATGTATATGACATCAACTGCCCTACCTTCATCAACACACTTAGTCACCTCCTCAAAAAATTCGATCAAATTTGTGAGGCACGACTTGCCCTTCACGAATCCGTGCTATCCCGGATTAGTCCGCATCTTTCTAAATGGTCGTAAATCCCATCCCTAAGGACCCTTTCCATCAATTTACCAACCACCGAAGTAAGACTAACCGGTCTATAATTACCAGGGTCATTTCTAATCCCTTTCTTAAACAGAGGAACAACATTCGCCATTCTCCAGTCCTCTGGCACCATCCCCGTGGACAGCGAGGACCCAAAGATCAAAGCCAAAGGCTCTGCAATCTCATCCCTTGCCTCCCAAAGAATCCTAGGATACATTTCATCAGGCCCAGGGGACTTATCGACCTTCAGTTTATTCAAAACTGCCAGGACATCCTCCCTCCGAACATCTATTTCCTCCAGGCTATTAGCCTGTAACACCTTCTCTTCCACAAAAACATGGCCCCTCTCCTTGCTGAACACTGAAGAAAAGTATTCATTCATCACCTCGCCTATCTCTACTGACACCATACACAAGTTCCCACTACGGTCCTTGACCGGCCCTAACCTCACCCTGGTCATGCTTTTATTCCTCACATAAGAGTAAAAAGCCTTGGGGTTTTCCTTGATCCGACCCACCAAGGACTTCTCGTGTCCCCTCCTAGCTCTCCGAAGCCCCTTTTTCAGCTCATTCCTTGCTAACTTGTAACCCTCAATCGAGCCATCTGAACCTTGTTTCCTCATCCCTACATAAGCTTCCCTCTTCCTTTTCACAAGACATTCCACCTCATTTGTGAACCATGGTTCCCTCACTCGGCCATTTCCTCCCTGCCTGACAGCGACATACCTATCAAGGACATCCAGTATTTGTTCCTTGAAAAAGTTCCACTTTTCATGAGTTCCTTTCCCTGACAGTTTCTGTTCCCAACTTATGCCCCCTAATTATTCCCTAATCGCATCATAATTACCTCTCCCCCAATTGTAAACCTTGCCCTGCCGTACGGCCCTATGCCTCTCCATTGCAATAACAAAAGACACCGAATTGTGGTCACTATCTCCAAAGTGCTCTCCCACAACCAAATCTAACACTTGGCACGGTGCATTTCCCAGTACCAAATCCAATGTGGCCTCACCTCTTGTCGGCCTGTCCACATATTGTGTCAGGAAACCCTCCTGCACACACTGCACAAAAACTGCCCCATCCGAACTATTTGACCTACAAAGGTTCCAATCAATATTTGGAAAGTTAAAGTCCCCCATGACAACTACCCTGTAACCCCCACACCTATACATAATCTGCTTAGCAATTTCTTCCGCCACATCTCTATTAATATTTGGGGGCCTATAGTAAACTACGAACAACGTGACCGCTCCTTTCCTATTTCTAAACTCAGCCCATATTACCTCAGTGTGCAGATCCCCCTCGAAGTGCCTTTCCGCAGCCGTTAAACTATTAGTACATATACAGTAGTAACACAGGGTGCTGGGGGAGAGAGGTTACTGAGTGACAGTGTGAGGGAGCTGGATTAACATCAGGAGTGATACAGTTAGTAACACAGTGTGCTGGGGGAGAGAGGTTACTGAGTGAGAGTGTGAGGGAGCTGGATTAACATCAGTACAGATACAGTCAGTAACACAGCGTGCTGGGGGAGAGGGGTTACTGAGTGACAGTGTGGGGGAGCTGGATTAACATCAGTACAGATACAGTCAGTAGCATAGGGTGCTGGGGGAGAGGGGTCACTGAGTGACAGTGTGAGGGAGCTGGATTAACATCAGTAGAGACCCAGTCAGTAACACAGGGTGCTGGGGGAGAGGGGTTACTGAGTGACAGTGTGAGGGACCTGGATTAACACCAGTAGAGATACAGTCAGTAACACAGGGTGCTGGGGTAGAGGGGTTACTGAGTGACAGTGTGAGGGAGCTGGATTAACATCAGTAGAGATACAGTCAGTAACACAGGGTGCTGGGGGAGAGAGGTTACTGAGTGACAGTGTGAGGGAGCTGGATTAACATCAGTACAGATACAGTCAGTAACACAGGGTGCTGGGGGAGAGGGGTTACTGAGTGACAGTGTGAAGGAGCTGGATTAACATCAGTCGAGATTCAGTCAGTAACACAGGGTGCGGCGGGGAGAGGGGTTACTGAGTGACAGTGTGAGGGAGCTGGATTAACATCAGTAGAGATACAGTCAGTAACACAGGGTGCTGGGGGAGAGGGGTTACTGAGTGACAGGAGAGGGAGCTGGATTAGCATCAGTAGAGATACAGTCAGTAACACAGGGTGCTGGGGGAGAGGGGTTCCTCAGTGACAGTGTGAGGGAGCTGGATTAACATCAGTACAGATACAGTCAGTAACACAGGGTGCTGGGGGAGAGGGGTTACTGAGTGACAGTGTGAGGGAGCTAGATTAACATCAGTACCGATACAGTCAGTAACACAGGGTGCTGGGGGAGAGGGGTTACTGAGTGACAGTGTGAGGGAGCTGGATTAACATCAGTACAGATACAGTCAGTAACACAGGGTGCTGGGGGAGAGGGGTTACTGAGTGACAGTGTGAAGGAGCTGGATTAACATCAGTACAGATACAGTCAGTAACACAGGGTGCTGAGGGAGAGGGGTTACTGAGTGACAGTGTGAGGGAGCTGGATTTACATCAGTACAGATACAGTCAGTAACATAGTGTGCTGGGGGAGGGAGGTTACTGAATGAGAGTGTGAGGGAGCTGGATTAACATCAGTCGAGATACAGTCAGTAACACAGGGTGCTGGGGGAGAGCGGTTACTGAGTGACAGTGTGAGGGATCTGGATTAACATCAGTACAGATACAGTCAGAAACACAGGGTGCTGGGGTGAGAGGGGTCATTGAGTGACAGTGTGAGGGAGCTGGATTAACATCAGTAGAGACCCAGTCAGTAACACAGGGTGCTGGGGGAGAGGGGTTACTGAGTGACAGTGTGAGGGACCTGGATTAACACCAGTAGAGATACAGTCAGTAACACAGGGTGCTGGGGGAGAGGGGTTACTGAGTGACAGTGTGAAGGAGCTGGATTAACATCAGTCGAGATTCAGTCAGTAACACAGGGTGCAGCGGGGAGAGGGGTTACTGAGTGACAGTGTGAGGGAGCTGGATTAACATCAGTAGAGATACAGTCAGTAACACAGGGTGCTGGGGGAGAGGGGTTACTGAGTGACAGGAGAGGGAGCTGGATTAGCATCAGTAGAGATACAGTCAGTAACACAGGGTGCTGGGGGAGAGGGGTTCCTGAGTGACAGTGTGAGGGATCTGGATTAACATCAGTAGAGATACAGTCAGAAACACAGGGTGCTGGGGTGAGAGGGGTTACAGATTGACAGTGTGAGGGAGCTGGATTAACACCTGTACAGATACAGTCAGTAACACAGGGTGCTGGGGGAGAGGGGTTACTGAGTGACAGTGTGAGGCAGCTGGATTAACATCAGTAGAGATACACTCAGTAACACAGGGTGCTGGGGGAGAGGGGTTACTGAGTGACAGTGTGAGGGAGCTGGATTAACATCAGTAGAGATACAGTCAGTAACACAGTGTGCTGGGGGAGAGCGGTTACTGAGTGACAGTGTGAGGGAGATGGATTATCATCAGTAGAGATACAGTCAGTAACACAGGGTGCTGGGGGAGAGGGGTTACTGAGTGACAGTGTGAGGGAGCTGGATTAACATCAGTACAGATACAGTCAGTAACAAAGCGTGCTCGGGGAGAGAGCTAACTGAGTGAGAGTGTGAGGGTGCGGGATTAACATCAGTAGAAATACAGTCAATAACACAGGGTGCTGGGGGAGAGGCGTTACTGAGTGACAGTGTGAGGCAGCTGGATTAACATCAGTACAGATACAGTCAGTAACACACGGTGCTGGGGGAGAGGGGGTACTGAGTGACAGTGTGAGGGACCTGGGTTAACATCAGTACAGATACAGTCAGTAACACAGGGTGCTGGGGGGAGAGGGGTTACTGAGTGACAGTGTGAGGCAGCTGGATTAACATCAGTAGAGATACAGTCAGTAACACAAGGTGCTGGGGGGAGAGGGGTTACTGAGTGACAGTGTGAGGGAGTGTGATTAACATCAGTAGAGATACAGTCAGTAACACAGGGTGCTGGGGGAGAGGGGTTACTGAGTGGCAGTGTGAGGGAGCTGGATTAACATCAGGAGAGATACAGTCAGTAACACAGGGTGCTGGGGGAGAGGCGTTACTGAGTGACAGTGTGAGGGAGCTGGATTAACATCAGTCGAGAGACAGTCAGTAACACAGGGTGCTGGGGGAGAGGGGTTACTGAGTGACAGTGTGAGGGAGCTGGATTAACATCAGTAGAGATACAGTCAGAAACACAGGGTGCTGGGGGAGAGGGGATACTGAGTGACAGTGCGAGGGAGCTGGATTAACATCAGTACAGATACCATCAGTAACACAGTGTGCTCGGGGAGAGAGGTTACTGAGTGAGAGTGTGAGGGTGCTGGATTAACATCAGTAGAGTTACAGTCAGTAACACAGGGTGCTGGGGGAGAGGGGTTACTGAGTGACAGTGCGAGCGAGCTGGATTAACATCAGTACAGATACCGTCAGTAACACAGGGTGCTGCGGGAGAGGGGTTACTGAGTGACAGTGTGATGGAGCTGGATTAACATCAGTAGAGATACAGTCAGTAACACAGGGTGCAGGGGTGAGAGGGGTTACAGAGTGACAGTGTGAGGGAGCTGGATTAACATCAGTACAGACACAGTCAGTAACACACGGTGCTGAGGGAGAGGGGGTACTGAGTGACAGTGTGAGGGAGCTGGATTAACATCAGTACAGATACAGTCAGTAACACAGGGTGCTGGGGGGAGAGGGGTTACTGAGTGACAGTGTGAGGCAGCTGGATTAACATCAGTAGAGATACAGTCAGTAACAAAGGGTGCTGGGGGGAGAGGGGTTACTGAGTGACAGTGTAAGGGAGCTGGATTAACATCAGTAGAGATACAGTCAGTAACACAGTGTGCTGGGGGAGAGGGGTTACTGACTGGCAGTGTGAGGGAGCTGGATTAACATCAGTAGAGATACAGTCAGTAACACAGGGTGCTGGGGGAGAGGCGTTACTGAGTGACAGTGTGAGGGAGCTAGATTAACACCAGTACAGACACAGTCAGTAACACAGGGTGCTGGGGGAGAGGCGTTACTGAGTGACAGTGTGAGGGAGCTGGATTAACACCAGTACAGACACAGTCAGTAACACAGGGTGCTGGGGGAGAGGCGTTACTGAGTGACAGTGTGAGGGAGCTGGATTAACATCAGTACAGATACAGTCAGTAACACAGGGTGCTGGGGGAGAGGGGTTACTGAGTGACAGTGTGAGGGAGCTGGATTAACATCAGTAGAGATACAGTCAGTAACACAGGGTGCTGGGGGAGAGGCGTTACTGAGTGACAGTGTGAGGGAGCTGGATTAACATCAGTAGAGATACAGTCAGAAACACAGGGTGCTGGGGTGAGAGGGGTTACAGAGTGACAGTGTGAGGGAGCTGGATTAACACCTGTACAGATACAGTCAGTAACACAGGGTGCTGGGGGAGAGGGGTTACTGAGTGACAGTGTGAGGCAGCTGGATTAACATCAGTAGAGATACACTCAGTAACACAGAGTGCTGGGGAAGAGGGGTGACTGAGTGACAGTGTGATGGAGCTGGATTAACTTCAGTAGAGATACAGTCAGTAACACAGGGTGCTTGGGGAGAGGGGTTACTGAGTGGCAGTGTGAGGGAGCTGGATTAACATCAGGAGAGATACAGTCAGTAACACAGGGTGCTGGGGGAGAGGCGTTACTGAGTGACAGTGTGAGGGAGCTGGATTAACATCAGTCGAGAGACAGTCAGTAACACAGGGTGCTGGGGGAGAGGGGTTACTGAGTGACAGTGTGAGGGAGCAGGATTAACATCAGTAGAGATACATTCAGAAACACAGGGTGCTGGGGTGAGAGGGGTTACAGAGTGACAGTGTGAGGGAGCTGGATTAACATCAGTCGAGATACAGTCAGTAACACAGGGTGCTGGGGGAGAGAGGTTACTGAGTGAGAGTGTGAGGGTGCTGGATTAACATCAGTAGAGTTACAGTCAGTAACACAGGGTGCTGGGGGAGAGGGGTTACTGAGTGACAGTGCGAGGGAGCTGGATTAACATCAGTACAGATACCGTCAGTAACACAGGGTGCTGCGGGAGAGGGGTTACTGACTGACAGTGTGATGGAGCTGGATTAACATCAGTAGAGATACAGTCAGTAACACAGGGTGCAGGGGTGAGAGGGGTGACAGAGTGACAGTGTGAGGGAGCTGGATTAACATCAGTACAGACACAGTCAGTAACACAGTGTGCTGGGGGAGAGGCGTTACTGAGTGACAGTGTGAGGGAGCTGGATTAACATCAGTGCAGATACAGTCAGTAACACACGGTGCTGAGGGAGAGGGGGTACTGAGTGACAGTGTGAGGGAGCTGGATTAACATCAGTACAGATACAGTCAGTAACACAGGGTGCTGGGGGGAGAGGGGTTACTGAGTGACAGTGTGAGGCAGCTGGATTAACATCAGTAGAGATACAGTCAGTAACACAGGGTGCTGGGGGGAGAGGGGTTACTGAGTGACAGTGTGAGGGAGCTGGATTAACATCAGTAGAGATACAGTCAGTAACACAGTGTGCTGGGGGAGAGGGGTTACTGACTGGCAGTGTGAGGGAGCTGGATTGACATCAGTAGAGATACAGTCAGTAACACAGGGTGCTGGGGGAGAGGCGTTACTGAGTGACAGTGTGAGGGAGCTAGATTAACACCAGTACAGACACAGTCAGTAACACAGGGTGCTGGGGGAGAGGCGTTACTGAGTGACAGTGTGAGGGAGCTGGATTAACATCAGTACAGATACAGTCAGTAACACAGGGTGCTGGGGGAGAGGGGTTACTGAGTGACAGTGAGAGGGACCTGGATTAACATCAGTACAGATACAGTCAGTAACACAGGGTGCTGGGGGAGAGGGGATACTGAGTGACAGTGTGAGGGAGCTGGATTAACATCAGTAGAGATACAGTCAGTAACACAGGGTGCTGGGGGAGAGGCGTTACTGAGTGACAGTGTGAGGGAGCTGGATTAACATCAGTAGAGATACAGTCAGAAACACAGGGTGCTGGGGTGAGAGGGGTTACAGAGTGACAGTGTGAGGGAGCTGGATTAACACCTGTACAGATACAGTCAGTAACACAGGGTGCTGGGGGAGAGGGGTTACTGAGTGACAGTGTGAGGCAGCTGGATTAACATCAGTAGAGATACACTCAGTAACACAGAGTGCTGGGGAAGAGGGGTGACTGAGTGACAGTGTGATGGAGCTGGATTAACTTCAGTAGAGAGACAGTCAGTAACACAGGGTGCTGGGGGAGAGGGGTTACTGAGTGACAGTGTGAGGGAGCTGGATTAACATCAGTAGAGATACAGTCAGTAACACAGGGTGCTGGGGGAGAGGGGTTACTGAGTGACAGTGTGAGGGAGCTGGATTAACATCAGTAGAGATACAGACAGTAACACAGGGTGCTGGGGGAGAGGGGTTACTGAGTGACAGTGTGAGGGAGCTGGATTAACATCAGTACAGATACAGTCAGTAACACAGTGTGCTCGCGGAGAGAGGTTACTGAGTGAGAGCGTGAGGGTGCTGGATTAACATCAGTAGAGTTACAGTCAGTAACACAGGGTGCTGGGGGAGAGGGGTTACTGAGTGACAGTGTGATGGAGCTGGATTAACATCAGTAGAGATACAGTCAGTAACACAGGGTGCAGGGGTGAGAGGGGTTACAGAGTGAGAGTGTGAGGAAGCTGGATTAACATCAGTACAGACACAGTCAGTAACACAGGGTGCTGGAGGAGAGGCGTTACTGAGTAACAGTGTGAGGGAGCTGGATTAACATCAGTAGAGATACAGTCAGTAACACAGGGTGCTGGGGGAGAGGGGGTACTGAGTGACAGTGTGAGGGAGCTGGATTAACATCAGTACAGATACAGTCAGTAACACAGGGTGCTGGGGGAGAGGGGTTACTGAGTGACAGTGTGAGGGAGCTGGATTAACATCAGTAGAGATACAGTCAGTAACACAGGGTGCTGGGGGGGAGGGGTTACTGAGTGACAGTGTGAGGGAGCTGGATTAACATCAGTACAGATACAGTCAGTAACAAAGTGTGCTCGGGGAGAGAGGTTACTGAGTGAGAGTGTGAGGGTGCTGGATTAACATCAGTAGAGTTACAGTCAGTAACACAGGGTGCTGGGGGAGAGGGGTTACTGAGTTACAGTGTGAGGGAGCTGGATTAACATCAGTACAGATACAGTCAGTAACACAGGGTGCTGGGGGAGAGGGGTTACTGAGTGACAGTGTGAGGCAGCTGGATTAACATCAGTAGAGATACAGTCAGTAACACAGGGTGCTGGGGGAGAGGGGTTACTGAGTGACAGTGTGAGGGAGCTGGATTAACATCAGTAGAGATACAGTCAGTAACACAGGGTGCTGGGGGAGAGGGGTTACTGTGTGACAGTGTGAGGGAGCTGGATTAACATCAGTACAGATACAGTCAGTAACACAGTGTGCTGGGGGAGAGGGTTTACTGAGTGACAGTGTGAGGCAGCTGGATTAACATCAGTAGAGATACACTCAGTAACACAGGGTGCTGGGGGAGAGCGGTTACTGAGTGACAGTGTGAGGGAGCTGGATTAACATCAGTACAGATGCAGTCAGTAACACACGGTGCTGGGGGAGAGGGGGTACTGAGTGACAGTGTGAGGGAGCTGGATTAACATCAGTAGAGAGACAGTCAGTAACACAGGGTGCTGGGGGAGAGGGGTTACTGAGTGACAGTGTGAGGGAGCTGGATTAACATCAGTACAGATACAGTCAGTAACACACGGTGCTGGGGGAGAGGGGATACTGAGTGGCAGTGTGAAGGAGCTGGATTAACATCAGTAGAGATACAGGCAGTAACACAGGGTGCTGGGGGAGAGGGGTTACTGAGTGGCAGCGTGAGGGAGCTGGATTAACATCAGTAGAGATACAGTCAGTAACACAGGGTGCTGGGGGAGAGGGGTTACTGAGTGACAGTGTGAGGCAGCTGGATTAACATCAGTAGAGATACAGTCAGTAACACAGGGTGCTGGGGGAGAGGGGTTACTGAGTGACAGTGTGAGGGAGCTGGATTAACATCAGTAGAGATACAGTCAGTAACACAGGGTGCTGGGGGAGAGGGGTTACTGTGTGACAGTGTGAGGGAGCTGGATTAACATCAGTACAGATACAGTCAGTAACACAGGGTGCTGGGGGAGAGGGTTTACTGAGTGACAGTGTGAGGCAGCTGGATTAACATCAGTAGAGATACACTCAGTAACACAGGGTGCTGGGGGAGAGCGGTTACTGAGTGACAGTGTGAGGGAGCTGGATTAACATCAGTAGAGATACAGTCAGTAACACAGGGTGCTGGGGGAGAGGGGTTACTGAGTGACAGTGTGAGGGAGCTGGATTAACATCAGTAGAGAGACAGTCAGTAACACAGGGTGCTGGGGGAGAGGGGTTACTGAGTGACAGTGTGAGGGAGCTGGATTAACATCAGTACAGATACAGTCAGTAACACAGCGTGCTCGGGGAGAGAGGTTACTGAGTGAGAGTGTGAGGGTGCTGGATTAACATCAGTAGAGTTACAGTCAGTAACACAGGGTGCTGGGGTGAGGGGTTACTGAGTGACAGTGTGAGGGAGCTGGATTAACATCAGTACAGATACAGTCAGTAACACAGGGTGCTGGGGGAGAGGGGTTACTGAGTGACAGTGTGAGGGAGCTGGTTTAACATCAGTACAGATACAGTCAGTAACACACGGTGCTGGGGGAGAGGGGATACTGAGTGGCAGTGTGAGGGAGCTGGATTAACATCAGTAGAGATACAGGCAGTAACACAGGGTGCTGGGGGAGAGGGGTTACTGAGTAGCAGCGTGAGGGAGCTGGATTAACATCAGTAGAGATGCAGTCAGTAACACAGGGTGCTGGGGGAGAGGCGTTACTTAGTGACAGTGTGAGGGAGCTAGATTAACACCAGTACAGACACAGTCAGTAACACAGGGTGCTGGGGGTGAGGCGTTACTGAGTGACAGTGTGAGGCAGCTGGATTAACATCAGTAGAGATACAGTCAGTAACACAAGGTGCTGGGGGAGAGGGGTTACTGAGTAGCAGCGTGAGGGAGCTGGATTAACATCAGTAGAGATGCAGTCAGTAACACAGGGTGCTGGGGGAGAGGCGTTACTGAGTGACAGTGTGAGGGAGCTGGATTAACATCAGTAGAGATACAGTCAGAAACACAGGGTGCAGGGGTGAGAGGGGTTACAGAATAACAGTGTGAGGGAGCTGGATTAACACCTGTACAGATACAGTCAGTCACACAGGGTGCTGGGGGAGAGGGGTTACTGAGTGACAGTGTGAGGCAGCTGGATTAACATCAGCAGAGATACAGTCAGTAACACAGGGTGCTGGGGGAGAGGGGTTACTGAGTGACAGTGTGAGGGAGCTGGATTAACATCAGTAGAGATACAGTCAGTAACACAGGGTGCTGGGGGAGAGGGGTTACTGAGTGACAGTGTGAGGGAGCTGGATTAACATCACTACAGATACAGTCAGTAACAGAGTGTGCTCGGGGAGAGAGGTGACTGAGTGAGAGTGTGACGGTGCTGGATTAACATCAATAGAGTTACAGTCAGTAACACAGGGTGCTGTGGGAGAGGAGTTACTGAGTGACAGTGTGAGGGAGCTGGATTAACATCAGTACAGATACAGTCAGTAACACACGGTGCTGCGGGAGAGGGGTTACTGAGTGACAGTGTGATGGAGCTGGATTAACATCAGTAGAGATACAGTCAGTAACACAGGGTGCTGGGGGGAGAGGGGTTACTGAGTGACAGTGTGAGGGAGCGTGATTAACATCAGTAGAGATACAGTCAGTAACACAGGGTGCTGGGGGAGAGGGGTTACTGAGTGGCAGTGTGAGGGAGCTGGAGTAACATCAGTAGAGATACAGTCTGTAACACAGGGTGCTGGGGGAGAGGGGTTACTGAGTGACAGTGTGAGGGAGCTGGATTAACATCAGTACAGATACAGTCAGTAACACAGTGTGCTCGGGGAGAGAGGGGTTACTGAGTGACAGTGTGAGGCAGCTGGATTAACATCAGTAGAGATACAGTCAGTAACACAAGGTGCTGGGGGGAGAGGGGTTACTGAGTGACAGTGTGAGGGAGCGTGATTAACATCAGTAGAGATACAGTCAGTAACACAGGGTGCTGGGGGAGAGGGGTTACTGAGTGGCAGTGTGAGGGAGCTGGATTAACATCAGTACAGATACAGTCAGTAACACACGGTGCTGGGGGAGAGGGGGTACTGAGTGACAGTGTGAGGGACCTGGGTTAACATCAGTACAGATACAGTCAGTAACACAGGGTGCTGGGGGGAGAGGGGTTACTGAGTGACAGTGTGAGGCAGCTGGATTAACATCAGTAGAGATACAGTCAGTAACACAAGGTGCTGGGGGGAGAGGGGTTACTGAGTGACAGTGTGAGGGAGCGTGATTAACATCAGTAGAGATACAGTCAGTAACACAGGGTGCTGGGGGAGAGGGGTTACTGAGTGGCAGTGTGAGGGAGCTGGATTAACATCAGGAGAGATACAGTCAGTAACACAGGGTGCTGGGGGAGAGGCGTTACTGAGTGACAGTGTGAGGGAGCTGGATTAACATCAGTCGAGAGACAGTCAGTAACACAGGGTGCTGGGGGAGAGGGGTTACTGAGTGACAGTGCGAGGGAGCTGGATTAACATCAGTACAGATACCGTCAGTAACACAGTGTGCTCGGGGAGAGAGGTTACTGAGTGAGAGTGTGAGGGTGCTGGATTAACATCAGTAGAGTTACAGTCAGTAACACAGGGTGCTGGGGGAGAGGGGTTACTGAGTGACAGTGCGAGGGAGCTGGATTAACATCAGTACAGATACCGTCAGTAACACAGGGTGCTGCGGGAGAGGGGTTACTGAGTGACAGTGTGATGGAGCTGGATTAACATCAGTAGAGATACAGTCAGTAACACAGGGTGCAGGGGTGAGAGGGGTTACAGAGTGACAGTGTGAGGGAGCTGGATTAACATCAGTACAGACACAGTCAGTAACACAGTGTGCTGGGGGAGAGGCGTTACTGAGTGACAGTGTGAGGGAGCTGGATTAACATCAGTGCAGATACAGTCAGTAACACACGGTGCTGAGGGAGAGGGGGTACTGAGTGACAGTGTGAGGGAGCTGGATTAACATCAGTACAGATACAGTCAGTAACACAGGGTGCTGGGGGGAGAGGGGTTACTGAGTGACAGTGTGAGGCAGCTGGATTAACATCGGTAGAGATACAGTCAGTAACACAGGTTGCTGGGGGGAGAGGGGTTACTGAGTGACAGTGTAAGGGAGCTGGATTAACATCAGTAGAGATACAGTCAGTAACACAGTGTGCTGGGGGAGAGGGGTTACTGACTGGCAGTGTGAGGGAGCTGGATTAACATCAGTAGAGATACAGTCAGTAACACAGGATGCTGGGGGAGAGGCGTTACTGAGTGACAGTGTGAGGGAGCTAGATTAACACCAGTACAGACACAGTCAGTAACACAGGGTGCTGGGGGAGAGGCGTTACTGAGTGACAGTGTGAGGGAGCTGGATTAACATCAGTACAGATACAGTCAGTAACACAGGGTGCTGGGGGAGAGGGGTTACTGAGTGACAGTGAGAGGGACCTGGATTAACATCAGTACAGATACAGTCAGTAACACAGGGTGCTGGGGGAGAGGGGTTACTGAGTGACAGTGTGAGGGAGCTGGATTAACATCAGTAGAGATACAGTCAGTAACACAGGGTGCTGGGGGAGAGGCGTTACTGAGTGACAGTGTGAGGGAGCTGGATTAACATCAGTAGAGATACAGTCAGAAACACAGGGTGCTGGGGTGAGAGGGGTTACAGAGTGACAGTGTGAGGGAGCTGGATTAACACCTGTACAGATACAGTCAGTAACACAGGGTGCTGGGGGAGAGGGGTTACTGAGTGACAGTGTGAGGCAGCTGGATTAACATCAGTAGAGATACACTCAGTAACACAGAGTGCTGGGGAAGAGGGGTGACTGAGTGACAGTGTGATGGAGCTGGATTAACTTCAGTAGAGATACAGTCAGTAACACAGGGTGCTTGGGGAGAGGGGTTACTGAGTGGCAGTGTGAGGGAGCTGGATTAACATCAGGAGAGATACAGTCAGTAACACAGGGTGCTGGGGGAGAGGCGTTACTGAGTGACAGTGTGAGGGAGCTGGATTAACATCAGTCGAGAGACAGTCAGTAACACAGGGTGCTGGGGGAGAGGGGTTACTGAGTGACAGTGTGAGGGAGCTGGATTAACATCAGTAGAGATACAGTCAGAAACACAGGGTGCTGGGGTGAGAGGGGTTACAGAGTGACAGTGTGAGGGAGCTGGATTAACATTAGTCGAGATACAGTCAGTAACACAGGGTGCTGGGGGAGAGGGGTTACTGAGTGACAGTGTGAGGGAGCTGGATTAACTTCAGTACAGATATAATCAGTAACACAGTGTGCTCGGGGAGAGAGGTTACTGAGTGAGAGTGTGAGGGTGCTGGATTAACATCAGTAGAGTTACAGTCAGTAACACAGGTGCTGGGGGAGAGGGGTTACTGAGTGACAGTGCGAGGGAGCTGGATTAACATCAGTACAGATACCGTCAGTAACACAGGGTGCTGCGGGAGAGGGGTTACTGAGTGAGAGTGTGAGGGAACTGGATTAACATCAGTACAGATACAGTCAGTAACACAGGGTGCTGGGGGAGAGGGGGTACTGAGTGACAGTGTGATGGAGCTGGATTAACATCAGTAGAGATACAGTCAGTAACACAGGGTGCAGGGGTGAGAGGGGTTACAGAGTGACAGTGTGAGGGAGCTGGATTAACATCAGTACAGACACAGTCAGTAACACAGTGTGCTGGGGGAGAGGCGTTACTGAGTGACAGTGTGAGGGAGCTGGATTAACATCAGTGCAGATACAGACAGTAACACACGGTGCTGAGGGAGAGGGGGTACTGAGTGACAGTGTGAGGGAGCTGGATTAACATCAGTACAGATACAGTCAGTAACACAGGGTGCTGGGGGGAGAGGGGTTACTGAGTGACAGTGTGAGGCAGCTGGATTAACATCAGTAGAGATACAGTCAGTAACACAGGGTGCTGGGGGGAGAGGGGTTACTGAGTGACAGTGTGAGGGAGCTGGATTAACATCAGTAGAGATACAGTCAGTAACACAGTGTGCTGGGGGAGAGGGGTTACTGACTGGCAGTGTGAGGGAGCTGGATTAACATCAGTAGAGATACAGTCAGTAACACAGGGTGCTGGGGGAGAGGCGTTACTGAGTGACAGTGTGAGGGAGCTAGATTAACACCAGTACAGACACAGTCAGTAACACAGGGTGCTGGGGGAGAGGCGTTACTGAGTGACAGTGTGAGGGAGCTGGATTAACATCAGTA